>NC_084616.1:25252168-25307168 GCF_033978795.1 Nerophis ophidion | reverse complement strand
ACCACGTCCACAGTTTCCAAATATAATTTGAAATGTGGACTCGTCAGACCACAGAACACTTTTTCACTTTGCATCAGTCCATCTTAGGTGAGCTCGGGCCCAGCAAAGCCAGTGGAGTTCCATGTTGTTGTTGATGAATGAGTTGAGGTTTTTTTGCATAGCAGAGTTTTAACTTGCACTTACAGATGTAGCAACCAACTGTAGTTACTGACAGTGGTTTTATGAAGTGTTCCTGAGCCCATGTGGTGATATCCTTTACACACTGATGTCGGTTTTTGATGCAGTACCGCCTGAGGGATCAACGGTCCGTAATATCATTGCTTATGTGCAGTGATTTCTCCAGATTCTTTGAACCTTTTGATGCTTTTATGGTTTGTAGATGGTAAAATCCCTAAATTCCTTGCAATAGCTCGTTGAGAAATGTTGTTCTAAAACTGTTCGACAATTTGCTTACAAATTGGTGACCCTCGCCCCATCCTTGTTTGTGAATTACTTAGCGTTTCATGAAAGCTGATTTTATACCCAATCATGGCACCCACTCACCTTTTCCCAATTAGCCTGCACACCTGTGTGATGTTCATAGTGTTTGATGAGCATTCCTTAACTTTATCAGTATTTATTGCCACCTTTCCCAAATTCTTTGTCATGTGTTGCTGGCATCAAATTCTAAAGTAATTGATTATTTGAAAAACAATTTTTGTTATCAGTTTGAACATCAAATATGTTGTATTTGTAGCAAATTCAACTGAATATGGTTGAAAATGATTTGCAAATCATTGTATTCCATTTATATTTACATATAACACAATTCCCCAACTCATATGGAAATGGGGTTTGTAGGTAAATTCAGATTTTTTTATTTAAAAAAAGCCTTGTTAATGAAGACAATAGGGACGGCGTGGCGCAGTGGGAGAGTTGCCGTGCGCAACCCGAGGGTCCCTGGTTCAAACCCCGCCTAGTACCAACCTCGTCACGTCCGTTGTGTCCTGAGCAAGACACTTCACCCTTGCTCCTGATGGGTGCTGGTTGGGGCCTTGCATGGCAGCTCCCTCCATCAGTGTGTGAATGTGTGTGTGAATGCGTAAATGTGGAAGTAGTGTCAAAGCGCTTTGAGTACCTTGAAGGTAGAAAAGCGCTATACAAGTACAACCCATTTATTATTTAAGACACAGATTAATCAACCTCAGGAAAGATATTTGGGATGAACTGAAACTGAAACGGTCGACCCCCTTACACATTCATCCAGTCCTTCTGGATTGATAAAAATATTGTGACTTTCTGCAGAATTGCGAATTATATTGAATTTCTGGAAAATTCTAATCGAGTTTCTGCCATTTTAAACCCAGCATTTTCTCTTGTTGGTGCTCCGACGTAAGCGAGTGTTCACACACTCGTGTTCAAGGATCAGCCCGCTGCCAGAAACTCCATAGTGGATAACACTGAGAAAAAGAGCTCTTTGCTTCCGCACTGTATGAGCGTATGGCCTCTGTGCAAAACAGGAGATGACTTTGTATTTGCTGATGTGCATGCAAATGATTCCACTGTCAAGGCTGCTTATTCTAATATGACAGCCTCATGAGTTATCTGGTCGGCTCTATATTGGCAACCAGATCTTTGGCTGCCAGCTATAGACGGTTGCAGCTTAACTGGGTCTGTGTGTATGTATGTATGCGTGCCATCAAGCGAGACAGTCTGAGACAATGAATAGATGAAGACATGCAAGGGAGTGAATTCAGCGAAGGCAGGCATCAAGTAAGAAAGACACAAAAAGATGTCTGTGAGCGAGTGGAAGTGTGTTTCTCCAAACCACTCCTCTTTGCCTCTTCCAGCGTTTGTGCTGTTTAGTGGAACTGTCTCTTTCTAAAACGCCACCGAGATATGTGTAAAGAGAAAATGAGAGGGGAAAAAAAGGTTTGGTCAGATGGGATGTCACAGCAGATAAGCATCACGAGCTGCTCCATATTTATTATGTGCAACAATTTGACTAACCAGAGAATTTAGATTAATAACATCGGGGCCGCGGGAAGTAATTTCCTTTTTGCCAAAGTGATTTACATGGCGCATCGCTAAGAGAACAGCTCTTGCTGGCGTTTTTGTTGTGTCAGCTGAAAATAATGACATTTAAAGTACCAGCCAAGGTTAATAGGTTTCCCTCCATGCTTGTGAACTTTCTGCGCATGCGAGTCCCTTTGTTCTCGTTGTGAGCTGACCTGCTGCTTTAATGCCTGCCCACTGTAACCCACCTGCTCATTTTAACACACGCCCTTGGGCACCTTTGTTACCCAAATCCAGTCAGCCATGAGTGAGTAAATACTTAGCATGTTTTCTCGGAAATAACAAATTGCTTGTACAGAGGGCCGGCCCGTGCCATGAACATATGTGGTTGTTTAGGGCCACAACCACTACGTGGGTCACATGATCATGGCGACCAAACACTTCAGTAGCTGATCATCAACGTGGTTGTCGTGTTTTATGAATTGATTAACGTGGACCCCGACTTAAACAAGTTGAAAAACTTATTCGGGTGTTACCATTTAGTGGTCAATTGTACAGAATATGTACTGTACTGTGTAATCTAATAACAAAAGTGTCAATCAATCAATCAATCAATCAATTCTGCAGATGCTTTTGTTCTACTTTATGGACTGAATTGCCTCATGGATACAGTTATACTTTGGTCCTGGTAAATTTTTATTCATGTTCTTTGCATTAGTTTTAGTTTGGTCTCGCAGTATCGCGGCAGCGCCCATTCAAAATCCCGCGCAGATAATTGCTAATACACCGTCACTTCGAACATCGTCATCTTGACAGATTTATGGCCGTATTTCTACAACGACCGTACTATTTAAGTGTATATTGTAGCCAAATTCCCCCACATATGTAATCACTAAAGAACATTAGCTTTCTGTATAATTGTAGCCAATGTATTGTGATTTGTTTACTTTTTCAAATGGCATTTTTGTTTTGAAATCGGCTGCCCTGCGAAAGGAAATATCAAACACTTTTCTATTCCCCCCAGATTCATCAACCGACTTTTTTAACATATTAATACTTTTTTTTTTTTTTACCTTTCTGTACATATAAACACATACGGTAGCTATTGAACATATTGGATTTAATTGAATTTTAGATGTCAATTGAGTTTTTTTGTTTATTTGACTTTTTGTTTACTGTTATGGTAAATGGGTAATACTTATAACTGTAGCTATAGCGCTTTTCTACCATCAAGGTACTCAAAGCGCTTTGACACCATTTTCACATTCACACACACATTCACACACTGATGGCGGGAGCCGCCATGCAAGGCGCTAACCACGACCCATTAGGAGCAAGGGTGGAGTGTCTTGCTCAAGGACACAACGGACGTGACTAGGATGGTAGAAGCTGGGGATTGAACCAGGATCCCTTAGGTTGCTTTCACGACCACTCTCCCGACTGCGCCACGCCGTGATTATTTATATTAAATACAAGCTTTACATATCTTGTAAAATATTGATGGTACATTATTTCTTCATCAAATTATAAACATACTCTAACTGCATTTTTGTTGGTTGTGTCTTTTATGCACACACTCAGCATTGTCAAATCTGCTTCTGGTCACCAAAAGTTAAGTACAGCAAACCCCTGTGTATCGCTGTTAATTGCGTCCGGGCCCTGCCGTAGTAAATTAATTCATGCAAAGCAGGAATTATTCATTATAAATTGACCATATTTACAGGTGTTGCAACTCAGACTGCTTTAGAGGACTCAATCAATCAATCAATCAATATTTATTTATATAGCCTCAAATCACAAATGTCTCAAAGGACTGCACAAATCATTACGACTACAACATCCTCGGAAGAACCCACAAAAGGGCAAGGAAAACTCACACCCAGTGGGCAGGGAGAATTCACATCCGGTGGGACGCCAGTGACAATGCTGACTATGAGAAACCTTGGAGAGGACCTCAGATGTGGGCAACCCCCCCCTCTAGGGGACCGAAAGCAATTGATGTCGAGCGGGTCTAACATGATGCTGCGAAAGTTCAATCCATAGTGGCTCCAACACAGCCGTGACAGACTGTTTATTGAATATTCATGCATTATAAAGATTATTATAGAAGATTACAATTATATATGAAATGAGGTTGTGTTGAACTTATCACTGCAAGCGAAGGCATAACAAACTCCCTTTTTTGTCTCTCAAGGACACACACCTGTTGTTGTGAACTTTGGACTAGCGACGGCAAATACATCAAGGCTGCGGAACAGAGACACACTATGGGCTTATACACACACACATCCACAAAAAAAATATATGCCACACATACACCCCCCCGTCCGCCAATCCAACGCCCTCGACGCAAATCCCGTAGGGGTGATGAATGGATGGTCAGCGCCTGAGAGCTGCGACCTACCACCATGACCTTGAACTACCTTCCCTCTGTTGCTAGAAATCTCGAGATGTATGTTGTAATATGTATATATGCTTTGCTATGGAGGTTTTTTTTTTCCCACTCCAGACTGGGCCCCCTCAGGAGCCCAGTCTGGATTGTATATTTTTACTCATCCTTCTCCAGCGTTGACCTTTTCCCCATCTTTTACGGGGCGCCTTATGGCGACCCATCAGCGTTCTTGTTCTGTAACCCTGTACACTGTTTGTTGGTCTAATCTTGAACAGGTTTGTGCTGAAAACAAAGTTTCGTTGTACTTGTTGCAATAACAATAAAGACCTACCTACCTACCTACTTACCTACCTACCCACCTACCTATATGAACTTGAAGCAGAAAAATTACTGAACTATTGCTTCGGGTCTTTGTTTAAACTTTTGGTTAACATTATCAGCTATTGTCTGACATCTGCGCAGAACAGGAAATGAAAAAAAGGCTGAAATATTTTGGGCTAAAGTGAAGAAGTCAAAGGAAACTAGTGAGACAGAACAAGTTATAATTTAACAGCTGTGTGCTATAAAAGTTAAGGATTTTTACAATTAGTGGTTGTTGTCCGTACACCATCCAGCAAACGTTGGTGCCATGTAGAGAAAACAACCCAGAGCCTCTCTCAAGAGATGTCTTTGTGTTGTGTTAAAACTGATTGAATACTGAAAAGTATCGGATTAGTTCCTTCGTCCTCGGACGACACGGACGGCGAGTGGACCAGTCCAGGTTTTTTGGGGTCTGCACCGAACACAAGTCCTCTAGACATGAAATAACACCCACACAGTCACCTTTACATATCGCAAACTTAGAAGTGCGAGAGATGACTGTAGAATACAGTCATCTGTAGCTCCTATAGCTTTACACGAGTGATAATAAAGACCAAAAAGGGACCAACAACTAAATCTTGTTTAGCATAGGACTGGTCCTGTTTGTTCAGGCAGTTGCAAAAAACCTTCTTTGTTGGTGAAAAACAACTTCGACATGGGGGACTCATTGTTAAGCGAATAGCTCTGCACTATAGAGGTCTTTTGTGTTTTTGGAACAGTCAAAATAGCACTTTGGTTGGGTTAGGGAGTGGGCAGTCTGTTTCTTTCTTCGCAGTGGTAAAGCAACTGATGAGGCAAAGCCTTCCTTCGCCCACTCCCAAATCTCAGACCAATCTATTTTTGATGTTCGGTTCCTCCTCGGGTTATAGGCAGGCTCTCCTAATAAGGTGCACCCTGCATTCCATGAGGTCTGTGGGAGGGTAGTTATTGATAAATCATTAACGTAGTGGAGGAGGTGTGGAGGAATTGTAGCTTACTCTGCTTCGGAGAGCTGCCTCACTGCTGAATATTTCATGGACACACAGATGTGCTGCTGTCTGTGTAACTGCCCAAGACTCGACGGACTTCTACCATTACCATTATATCAGGGAAATCCCAGCACTTGGTCCACTATACACATCCAAACGTTTTTTTTTTTAATTATAAAATAGATGATGCATCTACTTGGTCCCAGTGCGCCTCCCACACTTTTCTTAAGTGCATATAAAGGAGCAGCAACCCAGAACTCAGTGGGCAGAAACAAACAGAACCGGTGTGCAAAGAAATCTGTGTCAGAATAGAATGGAGTCAAATTATTCAAAACTCCGGCCATGCAGCACTTCTATTGCTCCAATTCCATTAGACTTATCTCCTAAGTGGGAGACAGAAACAAGTGCTGAGTCAGACCGGGGATTACTCATTCACCATGTCATCTGGGCAGAAGCATGTAGTTTGTGCAATGTCCTTATCCTCTGCCTCGCTTTTGCCCCTAGTTACTCCCCCAGGATGCCGTCCTCATTGCACCCATTTGTCTCAACTATGTCCCCTTTCCCCCACCCATATGGGAGCAGAGGCACAGGCCAAATGGTAGGCTGCGTGTAGGCAAGATGGAAGGGATGAAAAATGAAATTTGGGGGTGGTTGTGATCGGGGCAAAAATAGGAGGCAAGAATGGGAAAGGGAGAACGGAGGGAAATATGGTCAAATGAGAGAGGGAGATCTCCAAGCTCACCCAGCCTTGATCAAAGAGCTGTCTCCCTAATCCTCCAGATTCAGCAGTCAGCCTGTCTTAGAGCATTTCCAGGCGCAGACAAAAAAGAAAGGAGAAGCACTTGCAGCTAAATTGCCCTGAAGTGGTGCTATTTTTACTTCATCACAGAGGCAAAAAAAAAACCCCGGAACCCCTGCTGAGGGTGTGCACACGGAAGGGAAGGAGGTGTTTTCTCATCGAGTCCTCTCAACAGGAGACACACAACAGCCTCGGAGTATAATACAAGCATATGCTTAAATAGGAGCCACTAACACAATGTTTACAAGCTTTATGTCCCAGTGGAGCAAACTTTAGCTCTAACAAGGTACTGTACACTTTATTGGAAGGACATTCCCAATAAGTCGCATTGCCCCTCATAGGCCACTGTTGTTAATATTAGTCTTATTATTTGGTCATGTTGTCCATGAAAGTATGAAGTATGACCAAATTATCATTGCATGACTGCATTTGGTAATGTTAGGCAGGGTAACACTTTAGTATGGGGAACATATTCACCATTAATTAGTTGCTTATCAAAGTAACAAGGACTTAATTTAGAGTTATTTGGACATTAGGGAAACATATAAGGTTAGGGTTAGGGTTAGGGTTACTAATAAACAATAATTCTGAGGTTATTGAGGGAAGACTCTTAGTTACTGGTTGTATAATAAGGCCTTGCAGAATAAGGCATTAATAAGTACTTAATAATGATTAATTAAGAGCCAATATGTTACTAATTCGCATGTTAATAAGCAACTACTTCATGGTGAATATGTTCCTCATACTAAAGTGTTACCATTAATAAAACACTATATAGATTTGTTTTTATCAAAGTACCAAAGACTTAATTTAGAGTAACAAAGACTTAATTTAGAGTTATTTGGACACTAGGGGAACATATAAGGGTTAGGGTTACTAATAAGCAATAATTCTGAGGTTATTGAAGGAAGAATCTTAGTTACTGGATGTATAATAAAGCCTTGCAGAATAAGGCATTAATAAGTACTTAATGACTATTTAAGAGCCCATATGTTACGAATTCGCATGTTAATAAGCAACTACTTAATGGTGAATATGTTCCTCGTACTAAAGTGTTACCATTAATAAAACATTATGTAGATTTGATTTTCATGTTGAATTTAACTATTTTATTAAATGGATGCAAACATTTGAATTAACTCACCAGTTTTAATAAAACAATGTATTGTCTTTCTTTGTAAGTTTAAATTATTATTAAATTGCCTGCAGACAAGATCTTATGCAGTTGGACTTCTTTGTCAGTGTAATCCTTTTTTGTTGTCAAAAGTTAGTTAATTAGATTGGTATTACCAAATGTGCATCTTAGTAACGTCTGATTCTCTTTAGATAGACAATTTGTAGGTTCAAAATGTATATTTTACCACAGTTCTATCCATGCAGTATGCATTGTATTAGTTGCAGTATTAGTTTTGCTGGTGTAGATTTAGCTACATACTTTAATGTTGTTATATCTTACAATTTACTTCACAAAACCACTGGAAAACAATTACATTTCACACTGCATGTTGGGCCCCTTGACACCATGACCATTATAGATAACAGCAGTGTAAAGATGTTTAGCTTTTTCATATGCATGAAGGTGAATCACAGTAGCAAGGCGTGCTCTAGGCAGAGCTGGGAAATGCCTGCTCAGATGATGCTGGGTAAAAGGGGAAGAGGTGGAGGGAAGTAATGAATGAGTCGGGGGAAAGCTGGGAGGAAACTGGCAAGCGATGGGAGGCTGTAAATCAGAGGGGGGAGTCGGGATGGAGCAAGAAGGGTGAGGTCAGTCAGATGGAGGAAAAGAAGGAGAGCTGGCCAGCAGCATGGTGGAGGCGGAGGTGGATAAAAATGTGGTGGTGAGGTAATGGCAGTGATGAATAGCCTGTGGCTGATCACTGGAAGCCAGCATGGTGTTTGAAGATTAGATTTTAATATAGCACTTTGAATTCACTTTACTTGGAAAATAATCACAGCAGAAAAGCAAATTAAGAATTATTTCATTCAACTGAAATTGATTGTGCCTGTTTGCCCTTGACAAGAAAGGCTCGTACAACCTGCCATGTTTGGGTTGTTGTGGGCTGAGTTATTGTGGAAGCTGCATGCATTAATTTGTTTTCAAAAGATTTAAAGGAAAGTTAAAATAGTGTATTGGTTGTATTTTTTGTGCATTATATTTAGTAAGTTTAGTAGTAAGTTTAGGGCTGTCAAATGATTAAAATACACTGAGCAAAAATATAAACACACACTCCCATTTTCATGAGTTGAATTTAAAGATCTAAAACTTTTACTATACACACACAAGACCTATTCCTCTCAAATATTGCTCTCAAATCTGTCCAAATCTGTGTTGGTGAGCAATTCTTCTTTGCCAAGATAATCCATCTCACCTCTTAGGTGTGGCATATCAAGATGCTGAGTAAACAGCATTATTTTTGCACAGGTGTGCCTTTTGCTGCCCACAATAAAAGGCCACTCTGAAATGTGAAGTTTTATCACACAGCACAAAGCCACGGATGTTAAAAGTTTTACAAATTTTGAGGGAGCGTGCAATTGGCATCCTGAATGCAGGAATGTCCACCAGAGTTGTTGCCCATGGATTGAATGTTCATTTCTCTACCATAAGCCATCTCCAAAGGTGTTTCAGACAATTTGGCAGTACATCCATCCGGCCTCACAACCGCAGACCACGTGTAACTACACCGACCCAGGACCTCCACATCCAACAGGTGGACCTTCTGAGACCAACCCGTGGTGGGGCTGGGGTTTTAGGATGGGCAGGTGTATGTTATGGACAACGAACGCGAAGGTATTTTATTGATGGCATTTTGGATGCTCAGTGATACCGAGACCAAATCCTGAGGCCCATTGTTGTGTGAATTACTCAAGACCATCATCTCATGTTGCAGCATGGATCTGTACACAAATACTGGAAGCTGAAAACATCCCAGTTCTTGCATGGCCAGCATACTAACGGGACATGTCACCCATTGAGCAAGTTTGGGATGCTGTGAGTCAGCGTATACGACAGCGTGTACAAGTTCAACATCAATATCTAGCAACTTTGCACAGCCATTGAAGAGGAGTGGACCAACATTCCACAGGCCACAATCAACAACCTGATCGTCTGTATGCGAAGGAGATGTGTTGCACTGCTTCAGGCAAATGGTGGTCACACCAGAAACTGACTGCGTTTCTGACCCCCTGATCCCTAATAAAGCAAAACTGCACATTTCTGAACACACATGTGCAGTAATCCTGCTGTTTGATCAGCATCTTGATATACCACACCTGTGATGTGGGACGGATTATCTTGGCAAAAAATAATTGCTCACTAATAGATTTAGACAGATTTCTGAATAATATTTGAGAGGAATAGGTCTTTTTTGTATATTGTAAAAGTTTTAGCTCATCGAGTTCAACTCGTGAAAAATGGGAGCAAAAACAAGAGGGTTGTGTTTATATTTTTGATCAGTATATATATACATATATATATATATATATATATATATATATATATATATATATATATATACATATATATATATATATATATATATATATATATATATATATATATATATATATAATTTCTATTTATCACGTCTTTGTCACAGCTTGTTACACCAGGCCGTGCTTTACGTTTTGTTAATTTGTTTGTATACTCTAGCCTTTAAATGTACCCCCCTTTTAGCCCAGTTGATCTGCCGTTTCTTTTCTGCTCTGCCCCCCCTCTCCTTCGTGGAGGAGGGGGGGGGGGCACAGGTGGCTTGTGCATCCCTTTGAGGCACTCGTGATTCAGGGCTATATAAGTTAAAGTACCAATGATTGCCACACACACACACTAGGTGTGGTGAAATTTTTCCTCTGCATTTGACCCATCCCCTTGATCACCCCCTGGGAAGTGAGGGGAGCAGTGGGCAGCAGCGGTGGCCGCGCCCGGGAATCATTTATGGTGATTTAACCCCAATTCCAACCCTTGATGCTGAGTGCCAAGCAGGGAGGCAATGTGTGGTAAACTGTATTTTTCATGTTTTTCTGTGTTGTTTTGCACATCAGGTTTTACTCTCACTCTCGCCCACAGTCTGGAGTGCAGCTGACGCTGGGCAATCATGCACACCTGAAAGCTGATTAGGTGGGCTATTTAGTCTGGGTGCTGACGGCCTGTCAGGGCCGGAACTTTGTATCCACTGCAAGTACTCTCACACGTGTCTTGGCATCCTACAAACCTACAGTCTTTCAAGTCTGTTTTTGTGCTCCTCTCAGGTTTGCTTATTTTATATCCTAGCTTCGTCTAGCGTTTTCTGTTCATATTTTGATTGTTTGATATAGTTATTTATTCATGGTGTGTTTTGTATTTCCACCATCGCTTTTTGTTTATTCTGGCTACGTTCCACTTCCACCTAAATAAAGGAAGAATTTACTATATCATTCTACGTCTCTGCATCCTTGGGATCCACTCTCCAAGTTTCGTAACAGAAAAGTTCCGGCCAAATATATGGAACCCGCAGAGACCGATCCCTGGAAAAGGGTTTTTCAAGGCCAGGCCCAACGCATCAGTCAGCAGGGGGACCAGCTAGACCACCTGGGCCGGGGCCTACAGAGTCTGTCGGAGCGGCAAGACGCCATGTTGGAGCGTATGAACGAACTACTAGCCGCCGTCGTTCCCACTTCGACCACTGGACAAGACCCGGCACCCGCTCAGCCCATGCCACCCGCTACAACCACCAATATGCGGCTATCCCGTCCTGAACGTTTTTCCGGAGATGGGGATGACGTAAGACACTTCCTGACACAATGCGAACTACACTTTGAGCTTAACTCTTCCGCTTTCACTTCTGAGCGAGCTAAAGTTGCTTTTGTCATCACTCACCTGTCTGGCCGGGCAGGCACCTGGGCTACTGCTGAGTGGAACCGTCAGACCACCACCATTTCCTCATATGCAAGCTTCTCCAAAACTTTGAAACAAATATTCCAACAACGGCTCCCAGGCAGAGAAGCAGCGAGATCCCTCTTCCGGCTGCAGCAGGGGTCACGACGGGTCGCGGAGTACGCGATCGAGTTCCGAACCTTGGCCGCCGATTGTGACTGGGGTCCTTCGGCGCTGTTAGACGCTTTCTTCATGGGGCTTGCGGACGAAATTCGGCATTTATTAATCCCGATGTCACTGCCGACGGACTTGGACTCTCTCATCGAGCTGGCTGTGCAGATCGACTTCCGCCTACGGGAAGAGAGAAGGGACCGACGAGGGAGACAAGCCCTGCCTAACAGCCACTCAGCGTCTGCCAGACCAAACGTCTACAAGACGGAGCAATTCATCCCCGAAGACACCTTCCCCCCGTGGCAGAGAGACGAACCGATGCAATTGGGTGGTCGCCGACTCTCCACCGCCGAAAGGGAGCGCCGTCTTCGGCTTCATCTCTGCCTATACTGCGGGGATCCTGGTCATCAAATCTCCCGCTGCAAGGTACTACCTCATCCTACCACACGGCCACGATTGCGCACGCAATCACCCGATGAAACGTCCACCAGAGGTCGCCGTTCTCCTCCATTGGCCGCAGGCAGAATGCAACTAAAAGGTACTTTGTATTGGTCTAACCAACAAATAGACATTTCTGCTCTTATTGACTCTGGGGCAGATGACAATTTTTTGGACTTTGAATTTATGAAACGTCATTTGATTCCTGTTATAAAATTGCATGAACCCAAAGAGGTGTATTCTCTCGATGGGCGCCTGTTAGCCAGTATTACCCACCAGACCCACCCACTCAACTTGCACTTGTCTGGTAATCATAGTGAAAAAATCATTTTTTATATTGTGCCTTCACGGTCCGCGCCCGTCATTTTGGGAATAACCTGGCTACAGAAACACAATCCGCACATAGACTGGTCTCGTGCTGCTATTATTAATTGGAGTGTTACTTGCCACACACATTGCCTCCGTTCTGCCACAGGTTCTCACACACCGCCACCTATCGCTATCATAGAGAACATAGACCTGACAAACGTGCCTAAGAACTATCATGACTTGAGAGCGGTGTTTAGCAAGGATAGTGCATTTTCACTTCCTCCCCACCGACCATACGATTGTGGCATCGATTTGCTAGCCGGTGCGGCGTTACCATCAACCCGCTTATACCAAGTATCGAACACTGAACGTAAAGCGTTGGAGGAGTACATCAATACGTCTATTGCCGCGGGTCTCATTCGTCCTTCGACCTCACCTGTTGCCGCGGGGTTTTTCTTTGTCGAAAAGAAGGATAAGTCCCTACGGCCGTGTATTGACTACCGCGCCCTTAATCAGATTACAATCAAGAATAAATACCCTCTTCCACTTCTTGATTCGGCCTTTACTCCCTTACAGACTGCTAGATTTTTTACTAAACTCGATCTCCGTAACGCTTACCATCTCGTTCGCATCCGAGAGGGGGATGAATGGAAGACCGCATTCAACACTCCACTCGGACATTTTGAGTATCTTGTCATGCCTTTTGGACTCACTAATGCTCCCGGCGTGTTTCAGGGTCTTATTAATGACATTTTTCGGGACATGACAGGTCAGTTTCTTTTCGTTTACCTGGACGATATATTAATTTATTCATCTACTTTTGACGAACATGTGCAGCAGGTGCGGTTGGTTCTTCAAAGATTACTTGAGAATAAATTGTTCGTCAAAGCGGAAAAATGCGAGTTCCACTCTTCCTCCATTCCCTTCCTAGGGTTTATCATTGAGGAGGGTAGACTCAAACCTGATCCCTCTAAAATAAGTGCAGTTGTAGACTGGCCCATTCCGGTGTCCAGGAAGCATCTTCAGAGATTTTTAGGATTTTCAAATTTTTATCGGCGATTTATTCGAAACTTTAGTCGCGTCGCGGACCCACTTACGAGGCTTACGTCTACTAAGGTCCCATTTGAGTGGACACCCGAAGCCAATTCCGCGTTCTTGAGGTTAAAGGGATTGTTTACCTCGGCTCCTGTTCTCTGTTACCCTGACCGTTCTCTCCAGTTTTTTGTTGAAGTAGACGCTTCTGATTCAGGTGTAGGGGCCGTACTCTCCCAGCAATCCGTCCTCGACCAGAAGTTGCATCCCTGTGCTTTCTTTTCTCGTCGCCTATCCCCTGCTGAGAGGAACTATGACATTGGCAACAGGGAGCTTTTGGCAGTCATCCTGGCTCTTCAAGAGTGGAGACACTGGCTGGAGGGGGCGGAGCTTCCATTCATGATCTACACGGACCACAAGAACTTGGCCTACTTAAGGACCGCACAAAGACTGAACCCACGCCAAGCCAGGTGGTCGCTATTCCTGAACCGTTTTAATTTTGTCATCACTTTCCGACCTGGTTCTCAGAATGGGAAACCTGACGCCTTGTCCCGTCTATACTCTTCGTCATCTGAGAACTCCTCACCTCAACCTATCATCCCACAAAGACACATCATCGGGGGACTTCAGTGGAACATCGAGCAGCAAGTCCTAGAGGCCCTAAGGTCGGACACATCACCTCGGAGCTGTCCACAAGGTCGGCTATTTGTGGTTCCTCGGCTCCGCCCCAGCGTTCTGGATTGGGCACATGGGTCCAAGATTGCTTGCCACCCAGGTATTCGTCGCACTGGCTTCGTCCTCTCCCAGCGCTTTTGGTGGCCATCCATTTTGGCGGACACTAAGGCTTTTGTGACAGCATGTCGGATCTGCGCCCGGAACAAAGCATCCCACCAGGCCCCGGCAGGACTATTACATCCATTACCCATCCCTTCCCGCCCATGGTCTCACATTGCTGTGGACTTTGTCACAGGACTGCCTCCCTCTGAAGGTAACGACACCATTTTGACCATTGTGGACCGGTTCTCAAAGATGGCCCATTTTGTGGGTCTCCCCAAACTACCCTCAGCCCTCGAAACAGCCCAACTATTAGTACTTCATGCTTTCCGGCTGCACGGCATCCCCTCTGATGTGGTATCTGACAGAGGGCCACAGTTTTCCTCGGCCGTCTGGAAGGCATTCTGCGAATCACTGGGGGCCTCTCCTAGCCTATCCTCCGGCTACCACCCACAGAGCAATGGTCAGACTGAACGGACCAACCAAGACCTGGAGGCGGCAATTCGGTGTACTTGTCATCAACAACCCTCAACTTGGTCTGAGACCCTTCCATGGATCGAATACGCTCACAATTCCCTCATCAGTTCTGCCACAGGCTTGTCGCCATTCCACGTCACCTACGGTTTCCAACCACCTCTTTTTCCTTCTAACCAGTCTAAGGCCGACGTTCCATCCGTTACGGCACACCTGCGTCGAGCTCACCAGGCTTGGCGCAACACCAGGGCAGCACTACAGAAGACATCAGCCAGGAACCAACTTTTAGCCAACCGACATCGCACTCCAGCCCCAAACTACCAGCTGGGACAGGAGGTCTGGCTATCATCTCGGGACTTACCACTTGCCACCGACTCTAGGAAACTGGCTCCCAGGTTCGTTGGACCATATCAAATCGTCAAGATTATTAACCGTGTTGCAGTCAAGCTCCGCCTCCCAAGGTCTCTCAAGTGCCATCCAGTGTTTCACGTTTCCCGCATCAAGCCTGTCTCATCCAGCCCGCTCAGTCCTCCCGAGGTACCACCCCCTCCACCCAGGTTGATCGAGGGTCACCCAGCTTTCACAGTTAACACAATCTTGGATGTGAAAAGAAGAGGTAGAGGTTTCCAATACCTGGTAGACTGGGAGGGGTACGGTCCAGAGGAACGGTCATGGGTTTCAAAGTCTCTTATTTTAGATAAAGATTTGATTAAGGATTTTTATATTCGATTTCCAGACAAGCCAGGTAGGCCGCCAGGTGGCGTCCGTTGAGGGGAGGGGTACTGTGGTAAACTGTATTTTTCATGTTTTTCTGTGTTGTTTTGCACATCAGGTTTTACTCTCACTCTCGCCCACAGTCTGGAGTGCAGCTGACGCTGGGCAATCATGCACACCTGAAAGCTGATTAGGTGGGCTATTTAGTCTGGGTGCTGACGGCCTGTCAGGGCCGGAACTTTGTATCCACTGCAAGTACTCTCACACGTGTCTTGGCATCCTACAAACCTACAGTCTTTCAAGTCTGTTTTTGTGCTCCTCTCAGGTTTGCTTATTTTATATCCTAGCTTCGTCTAGCGTTTTCTGTTCATATTTTGATTGTTTGATATAGTTATTTATTCATGGTGTGTTTTGTATTTCCACCATCGCTTTTTGTTTATTCTGGCTACGTTCCACTTCCACCTAAATAAAGGAAGAATTTACTATATCATTCTACGTCTCTGCATCCTTGGGATCCACTCTCCAAGTTTCGTAACACAATGGGTCCCATTTTTATAGTCTTTGGTATGACTCGGTCGGGGTTTGAACTTATAACCTACCGATCTCAGGGTAGACACTCTAACCACTAGGCCACTGAGTAAAGATTGATTGATTGATTAATTGATTGATTGATTGATTGATTGATTGTTTGTTTGTTTGTTTGTTTGTTTGTTTGTTTAGTATTCTCTGGTGTTTAGTGTATTAGTTCTTGTTCTTGTCTTTTTGTTTTTCCTTCATAAATTTATAGATACCCTTTTGATCCTTTTGCTACCTTTCGTTGTCGGGACATTATTCTCTATTTTCTCATGACTATTGACATTCTTTACCATGCCGAGCTCTGTTATGCATGTACTTTGTGGACGCCGTCTGCTCCACATTTTCCTTTGGGTGTTTTGCTGGATTTCAGCTGGTTTTTTTTTGTTTTTTTTTCATAGTCTGGACATTTGTACCACTTCTCTTCTGCGCTTGCTTTTTGTTTTTCCTTCATAAATTTATCAATACCCCTTTTTTTACCTCACTCTCCTACCTCGTTCGTCTGCATCCTCAAAATCACAATAAACACCAGCGTCTTTCACGACGCACTGTTTTTCATCCCTTAACAGTCTTGTCCAATATTTACTCTTGACGAAAGTTTCTGATTTTTCCCTATAAGACAAACCCCCTTCGTTACAGTTGTCAAAGATGGCGGAATATCAGCAATTACATAATCCAAATCAGACAAAATTAGCTTATCTATCCTTCCTGATGCTGAAAATCTGTAGCAGTGATTTCTTAAACCTGGATATACCCGAGATGCGTAACGGCTGCTGAACAGCCGTATGGCGGCGTAGTCTTTCCGTTTTCATTTTAGTCAATGTTTAATTTTCCACCGCTGGTGGACAATTCGCCCATGGATGGGCATATCTCTGCCATTCCGTAGTTCTGCCCGAAATATACGCAGGGCTTCTATCTGCAGCACGGTCAAACACTTAAACAAAAATCAGCTTATGCAGAAGTCACGTACAAACACAGAAAAAATTATCCAGTTTACTTTCAGAATAAAATACACCTTATGGGACGGCGTGGCGCAGTGGGAGAGTGGCCGTGCGCAACCCGAGGGTCCCTGGTTCAAATCCCACCTAGTACCAACCTCGTCACGTCCGTTGTGTCCTGAGCAAGACACTTCACCCTTGCTCCTGATGGGTGCTGGTTGGCGCCTTGCATGGCAGCTCCCTCCATCAGTGTGTGAATGTGTGTGTGAATGGGTAAATGTGGAAGTAGTGTCAAAGCGCTTTAAGTACCTTGAAGGTAGAAAAGCGCTATACAAGTACAACCCATTTATTTATTTACCTTGTAAGTCAACGTGTCAAAGGTTTTCAGACGTATTTTGCCCCGTTGGCATGATGGATGAAGAAATGCTGATTTTGGAGGTCAAATCAAGTGTAATCATATAATAGGCATATCCTGGACAGCTTTTTGGGTGCCTGTTTCAACAAGATGTGACACGGGGAGGGAGAAAGCAGGGGAATGTATGTGTTTAAAGCTTTCCAGGGATATTGTTTCTGCTGTGTTGTTGTTTGCTACATACACAAAATTAAAATAGTCGTCCTTCAAGGCAATGTCGTTTTTTCCATTATTTAAGTCAAGTCATTGCTCTCACAGACACCTGCCGGTGGCTATTGACAGAGGACGAAGATAGGAGATGTTGTTGCTGTTCAGCAGCCGTTACGCATCTCGTGGAAATCCAGGAATAGAGGGGACTCAACTACTTTACTCAAAGCTAGATTAATACAAATTGTAACATGCATATTGTCTTAATGAAAATAAACAATGGAAATCCGCTAACTTTTTGCCACTCAACGCTAAGAAAACACATCTGCGGTCCCCTCCAAGGTTTCTCATTGTCCCATTGGGTTGAGTTTTTCCTTGTCCTGATGTGGGATCTGAATCGAGGATGTCGTTGTGGCTTGTGCAGCCCTTTGAGATACACTTGATTTAGGGCTATATAAATAAACTTTGACTGACTGATTGATTGAATGCAAAGTGCTGGCTGTCAATGCAAATACATGTGCCACAACATAAGCTACACATTCAAATTCACCAGGAAAAATGGAGGATTCTTTATGCCAGTCGTATAGTTATCTTTACTCTGAGGTACAGTTTTGATAGGATGTCTTGTAAACAAGCACCACATTGCATCTTATGTTTAGAGCGTGCCAGGTCACGTGCAGGACATCGCAGACAGCAGAAACTGCTGAGATGGTCACGTCTCTGCCAGATTTCTGTGACAAACATTCATTGTCACTTTTACGTTTTGGTGGGGGTCCAAATAATTTAATGTTTTTTTGAATTAATGCTTTTTCAAATCAGTTAATCATGATTAATCACCCGATATCTGAAATATGCCCATTTTGTTGTATTGTATTTACATAACCAGAAGATAATTAGCAGCCCTTTGAGACACTCGTGATTTAGGGCTATATAAATTAACTTTGATTGATTGATTGATTGATTGATAATACACTACTGTATTACCAATATTTGTCAACAGCTCTAAATGAAAAGGAAATTATAATTAAACTAAAACATAATACACTATAATGTGTCTGCATGTTTCTCTGCAATTCTTCTAAACAAGACTATAGGCTACGTACAGTACATGCTCATGTTGTCCTTCCTGTATTTGGACTTTTTCAGCCTGCTGGCCAAGTGGTACACAATTTCTATGTTCACATTTAGGGACCCATTATGTCCAGCTTGTTGCTTTGTCCTTTTAAGTTGTTTTTTTCTCTCTCTCATGTTTATTGCACCGCATGTTTTTGATTATTGTTTTCTTTTGCGCATTAATTTTCTGATTTTCTGTGGACTCTAATGAAGACTGTAAGTCTTAGTTCAGCTCTTTCCCCTCAGCAACTGCTTACTCTTCCACTGTCATAACAGAATGGTCTCGCTTGCGGTGTTGTTTTTCCTGCGAAACAATTGCACTCTGTTAAATATGCAAGTGTGAACGCTCACTAAATCAGGACTAAATGTGTATCAAACATTTCCAGTATCTTTTTACTTTGGTCTCGTCCAGAGAACCATCCATCCATCCCATTCATTTTCTACCGCTTATTCCCTTTGGGGTCACAGGGGCCGCTGGTGGCTATATCAACTACAATCGGGCGGAAGGCGAGTACACCCTGGACAAGTCGCCACCTCATCGCAGGGCCAACACAGATAGACAGACAACATTCACACACTAGGGCCAATTTAGTGTTGCCAATCAACCTATCCCCAGGTGCATGTCTTTGGAAGTGGGAGGAAGCCGGAGTACCCGGAGGGAACCCATGCAGGCACGGGGAGGACATGCAAACTCCACACAGAAAGATCCCAAGCCCGGGATTGAGCCCAGGACTACTCAGGACCTTCGTATTGTGAGGCAGTGGCACTAACCCCTGTCCCACCTAGCTGCCTGTCCAGAGAACCAAATAAGTGTAACTACACCCTTATTTTTTGTGAAAACCATAACATTTTGTGTCTGGAGATCCCCCTATGTAAAAAGTGCTGCCTGAATGGTTGTTCAGCAGTTTAATTGCTGAGAAGCTCCAATGCCAAGGGCAAATAATGCACGCGGGGAAATTGAGCTTGGCTGTGATCGTATGAACGATGATACTGTATGCATAAATGTCCCTTTGTGTTCACTTCCAAACTAAATTGCCATTGTTACTCATTCTCACACATCTACTCTGCTGACATTTCTGGAACATAAATGCCTATAATAAGTATTGACTTAGAAACTGGCTAATTGAAGACACAAGAAAGGTACGCTGCGTTAAGAGCCTCCTGCTTGGGAACAATAGCGCAGGGTTTTTCAATCTTTTTTGAGGCAAGTAACAGGTTTTTCATTTTAAAAAAATACGGAGGCACACCACCAGCAGAGACGTTAAAAAACGAAACTCCACAAGGTTGTCTTTTTTTTAGTTTGTTGTTTTCTTGTGTGTAGTAATTTAATTCTTGTCTTGTGCTGTTATTTTGGTGGCTTTTTCTGTTTTGTTGGTGCTTTCCTGGAGCATCTTCACGCCTTCCTTTAAGTGCTGTTGCCTGACCTGCTTTGTATTGGCAATCAAGACTATTTCAGTTGTGCGGATGCTATCCTTCTTTGTGGGGACATTTTTGAGTGTCATGTCATGTACGGGCACACACTATAAGTCTTTGCTGTCATCCAGCCTTCTGTTTTTGTTTACTTTGTAGCCAGTTCAGTTTTACTTACAAACCCCATTTCCATATGAGTTGGGAAATTGTGTTAGATGTAAATATTAACGGAATACAATGATTTGCAAGTCATTTTCAACCCATATTCAGTTGAATATGCTACAAAGACAACATATTTGATGTTCAAACTGATAAACATTTTTTTTTTTAGAATTTGATGCCAGCAACACATGTTGGGATGTTGGGAAAAGTGGCAATAAATACTGATAAAGTTGAGGAAACAACACTTATATGGAACATCCCACAGATGTGCAGGCTAATTGGGAACCATTCGGGTGCCATGATTGGGTATGAAAGCAGCTTCCATGAAATGCTAAGTAATTCATGAACAAGGATGGGGTGGGGGTCACCACTTTGTAAGCAAATTGTCGAACAGTTTTAGAACAACATTTCTCAACGAGCTATTGCAAGGCCTTAAGGGATTTCGCAATCTACGGTCCGTAAAATCATCAAAAAGTTAAGAGAATCTGGAAAAATCACTGCACGTAAGCGATGATATTACAGACTTTTGATCCCTCAGGCGGTACTGCATCAAAAACCGACATCAATGTGTAAAGGATATCACCACGTGGGCTCAGGAACACTTCATAAAACCACCCTCAGTAACTACAGTTGGTCGCTACATCTGTAAGTGCAAGTTAAAACTCTACTATGCAAAACCAAACCCATTTATTAACAATATCCAGGAAACGCCGCCGGATTGGCTGGGCCCGAGCGCACCTAAGATGGACTGATGCAAAGTGGAAAGGTGTTCTGTGGTCTGAAGAGTCCACATTTCAAATTATATTTGAAAACAGAGGACGTGGTGTCCTCCAGAACAAAGAAGAACATAACCATCCGGATTGTTATAGGCGCAAAGTTCAAAAGCCAGCATCTGTGATGGTATGGGGGTGTATTAGTGCCCAAGGCATGGGTAACTTACACATCTGTGAAGGCACCATTAATGCTGAACAGTCCAAACAGGTTTTGGAGCAACATATGTTGTCATCCAAGCAACGTTATCTTGGACGCCCCTGCTTATTTAAGCAAGACACGTGTTACAACAACGTGGCTTCGTAGTAAAAGAGTGCGGGTTCTTTCCTGGCCTGCCTGCAGTCCAGACCTGTCCCCCATCGAAAATGTGTGGCGCATTATGAAGCGTAAAATACGACAGCGGAGACCCCGGACTGAGAAACGACTGAAGCTCTACATAAAACAAGAATGGGAAAGAATTCCACTTTCAAAGCTTCAACAATTAGTTTCCTCAGTTCCCAAACGTTTATTGAGTGTTGTTAAAGGAAAAGGTGATGTAACACATTGGTGAACATGCCCTTTCCCAACTACATTGGCACATGTTGCAGCCATGAAATTCTAAGTTAATTATTTGCAAAAAAAAAAAATAAGTTTATGAGTTTGAACATAAAATATCTTGTCTTTGTAGTGCATTCAATTGAATATGGGTTGAAAAGGATTTGCAAATGATTGTATTTCGTTTATATTTACATCTAACACAATTTCCCAATTCATATGGAAACGGGGTTTGTACGTTTTGCATAGCCATCCCCATGCCTCAGTGCCTTTTCCTAGCGGGATTTGCCTTTTGTTAATTTTTGTTTTACATACCTTTTTACCTGCCTGTTGTCTCCCAATGTGCTCTGCATATTGGGATCACGACAAACCATCCTTGACGTGTTCCGACTTCTACAAAGCAATTAACTACCTGCTGCCACCTACTGGAGTACTACATGGTTCCCCTGCCAAGCTCTGTACGGCAACAGACACTGGACAATGGCACATTGTTTTTAGATCATAATTATTGATTTGCAATAAGATATTTTGGACCATTTAGGTGAAGTTGCATAATTTCCCACGGCACACCAGACAATATCTCACGGCACAGTGGTTGAAAAACACTGCAATAGCGGTCACAAGCAGAGAGGTTTAAGTTTGTCTTACCAGCCATCACTGTGGTTCACGGGGGGGGGGGGCAGAGCAAAAATAGTTTTTCGTCCGTTGCCAAGGTTACAGCATTGACAACATGACGTGACCATTCATTCTCAATACTGTATCTCCCTAGCCTTCTGTGAGAAAGTGGCGGCTAATCTTAGCCCTTAATCTAGGCAGCTGTCATTGTGAAGAGGGGAAGCGGCCCAGGTGAGGGAAGCTGGGTCAGCTTTGTTCTCTCACTTTGCACCCAATTCCACTCCCGGCGCTCCCCCACTATCTGCCAACACCCCACAGCCTCTTTCCATGTAACACATGTTCCTTCGGCCTGCAGATAAAAAGCCCACTCTCCCATTCCGGCAAGTATCAAGTGTTTCCGTGAAAATTTGCAGGTATGCCGTTGCATGAGGAGAAAGCATGAAAGGCAGCCGGATAGTAGTGACAATGAAACTGTAATTGAAAGATATGTTATCGTGACTTTTTCAAGCAGGGGATGGTGGTATCCAGAGAAAAGGAGATGAGGGGGATCACCTTTAATTAAAAAAAACAAAACACTTTTCAAAGGTGCAACCAAAATCTGAAATTAAAGCCATGTTTGGCATGAATAAGTTGCTTTTCTCCTTTGTATGGTGACACTGACAATTAGAGTTCAAACAGTGAAAAGGAGACTTATTATTGATAGGTAATGAATTCAAATAAGTAGAGTGTTAACTTTGACTTTCGGAGTTCTTAGTCAAAATATCCAAACGGAAGGTGCTCTGTCCCTTTTGTGCCGTCTGCTAAAAAGAGGATATGGCATTTCTTCAGGCACAGTTGTTGTGCTGTTTGCTGTCTCTTGTGATGGCGCTCCATGATTCCCACTTGCAAGTCGGCACATGTGTGCAGTTGCTTCTTTAAGCAAACACGCTCTTATCAGATAGTGGTAGAATTAAGCTTTGCGATACTTGCAACGTACAGAGCAAAGCAGAAGTACAATTGGTGCACTTTGCTGATATCGTCCTAAGTGAGGACACCTGCAGGTTATCAGTGGCCAGGCACTTGGATATTTAACCTGTTGTTTGTGCTGAATCATTGTATTCTTTATAAGGCACGTTGTTTTCAAAATGTGCACGGACTCATTTCTACTCAATTGCTCCCAGCAGCGGCGCCAAATAGATTTAGCAGTGATGCTATGCGAGGAGAGAGGGGGCATAGAGAACAACTAGGAGTTGGTAGACAGCCTAAACATAAGACAGAATGGGATTTGCAGTTGCAGTTGGGCTATAAGGCTTTGAATATATTTGAAACCCAAGGTGATCGCAGACTTGATCAGCCTATTTTATTAGCGGCTTGACAGTGCAGCATATTGTTGAGATTACAACCAATGCTTGCGTTACTTGAGGGTCCTTCCATCTCATAGCCTGTCTCTGTATAGCATTTCAGGAAACAAGTATCAAGGCAATTAGATATTCTGACCTTGTTCATTCCTTATCTTCATTCGTTACATTATTTGTCAGTATCTGAAAAAAAAAATGGAGAACATATTCTAATGAGTTATTTATAATGGACAATGTTGTAGACTGGCTTTGGCATTATTCAAGCTATTAATTAAATCAGCTTCTCAAGGCATGTATCACATATCTCTCTTTCATCTCTTGTGTGTTGCATTCCGTTATCATATGGCTAATTTATGACAGTTGTGATTTTGCCAAAGTTGAAATGTACAAGGTGAATTAGCTTCCAGCATCTTGGGACTGTTGTGTATGTGCCTAAAACAGTGTTTTTCAACCTCTTCTAAGCCGAGGCAGGTTTTATTCATTGAAAAAATCCAGAGGCACACCACCAGCAAAAAACATAAAAAAATTTAACTCAGCAGCCGATATTGACAGTAAAAGGTTGTCCTCGCAGTTGTTGGATATCAATTCAAACCATAACTAACCATGCTACATTATAGCTCTTGTCTCAAAGTAGGTGTACTGTCACGACCTCTCACATCACGCCGTGACTTATTTTGAGTTTTTGGTGTGTTCCTGTGTGTAGTGTTTTAGTTCTTGTCTTGCGCTCCTATTTTGTTGTTGATTGTCATGTCATGTACCGATGGATGTACTTTGTGGACGCCGTCTGCTCCACGTGCTGTAAGTTTCGTCCAGCATTCTGTTTTTGTGTACTTTGCAGCCAGTTCAGTTTTAGTATTGTTTTGTACAGCCATCCCTAAGGTTTAATGCCTTTTGTTTATTTTTGGTTTCAGCATTAGGTTCCTTTTTACCTGCACGCGGCCTCCTGCTGTCGTCTGCATATTGTAATCATGACAAACCATGTTCCCCGACATCTACAAAGCAATTAGCTACCTGCTGCCACCTACTGATATGGAAGAGTATTACACAGTTACTGTGCCGAGCTCTTGACAGCACAGACAATAATTACTGGTTTGCAAAAAATAGATAACATCTTTTCATCACGCAATTAAACAGTATTTTGGACATCTGTGTTGCTGAATCTTTTTCAATTTTTTCAATGAATTATGGAGAAGTCAAAGTAGAAAAATGGAGGTGGGAAGCTTTAGCCTTTAGCCACACAAACACACGGTGTTTCTTTGTTTAAAATTCCCAGAGGTGAAGCTTTACTATGGATCAGAGCGGTCAAGCAAACATGGATCCCGACCACTTGTCAACCGCCAGGTTTCGGTGAGAAAATTGTGGTAACAAGTCGCCTCTTACCGGAGATCAGCGGAGCTTCTGTCCTGCTGCAGCTTCGTGACTTCTCTCAGTGACTGGCGTCAACACACCCGTGGACACACCCTTCCGACTATCAAGGATTTCCCAGAATTATCCTAGTAAATGTGTCTAAAAACATCTGAATCGCTCCCAATTCAATCGCCTTTTCTTTTAACTTAATTTCTAGCCATTCACTCTAAATTCCCTCATCCACAAATCTTTCATCCTCCCTCAAATTAATGGGGAAATTGTCGCTTTCTCGGTCCGAATAGCTCTTGCTGCTGGAGGCTCCCATTATAAACAATGTGAGGATGTGAGGAGCCCTCACACCGGTGACGTCATTGTCTGCTACTTCCGGTACAGGCAAGGCTTTTTTATTAGCGACCAAAAGTTGCGAACTTTATCGACGATGTTCTCTACTAAATTTTTTCAGCAAAAATATGGCAATATCGCGAAATGATCAAGTATGTCACAGAGAATGGACCTGCTATCCCCGTTTAAATGAGAAAATCTAATTTCAGTAGGCCTTTAGTGTTGGTGCGGCCCGTAAGTTTAATATGAACAGCGCTTGACAACGTCATACTTGCCAACCCTAACCCTAACCCTAACCCTAATTTTCCCGGGAGATCCCAGAATTTCAGGGTACCAATTATCTCGAAGCCCCTGTCAATTTTTACCAGATCAACAATAATCAGGGAGTGCCATAATGGCACTGCCTTTAGCGCCCCCTACATCCTGAATTGACAGCGTGAAAGCCCAGTTTTATGTTGCATCTGGCCATGGGAGACGCACGTGTATTGAAAGATATATTAGATCAACAGCTACACATGTCACACTAAGAGTGGCCGTAAAAAAAACTTTTAACACTGTTACAAATATGTGCCAGACTGTGAACCCACACCAAACAAGAATGACAAACACATTTCGGGAGAACAGCCGCATCGTAATACAACATAAACACACTAGAACAATTACTCAGAATCCCATGCAGACCTAACTCTCCGGGCTACAAGATGCACACCCCTGCTACCACCAACCCCCCACGCCCTCACCCTCCCTACTTGCGTCGGTTGAGGTGTTGTATATTGTAGCCCTGCAAGGTGTTTTGGGTATGTTGTCTTGTGTTTAAGTTGTGTTAGGGTGCAGACATTTTCCCAAAAAGGGTTTGTCATTGTTGTTTGGTGTGGGTTCACAGTGTGGCGCATAATTGTAACATTGTTAAACGTTTTTTTACGGCCACCCTTAGTGTGATGTGTATAGCTGTTGAACAAGTATGTCTTGCAGCCACTGACGTTGTTCTGCACAAGTCTCACACAACATGATAAAGAGCCGACACATGTTGTGTGATAGAAAAGCGTGCGCGATGACATGTAGTGGCGTAGTAGTCTTCTTTTGGGGGTGCGCGAACCCCCGGAGGTACTTGAAGGTGTGCTTAGGGACGAGAGATTTATTAAAAACATTATAAAAAACAGCAGCAATTCATAAATCCTTTATACATATGTTTATTGAATAATACTTAAATGAAGTATGAATGTAAGTTCATAAACTGTGGAAAAACAATACACAAATCTAACATTCAGTGTTGACAGCTAGACTTTTTGTGGACATGTTTCATAAATGTTGACGTTAAGGATTTCTTTTTTTGTGAAGAAATGTTTAGAGTTAAGTTGATGAAGCCAGATGGATCTCTATTACAATAACCAAAGAGGCACTTTAAGTTGATGATTACTTCTATGTGTAGAAATCTTTATTTATAATTGAATCACGTGTTTATTTTTCAACAAGTTTTTTAGTTATTTTTATATCTTTTTTTCCAAATAGTTCAAGAAAGACCACTACAAATGAGCAATATTTTGTACTGTTATACAATTTAATAAATCAGACACTGATGAAATAGTGCTGTATTTTACTTCTTTATCTCTTTTTTTTCCCAACCAAAATGCTTTGCTCTGATTAGGGGGTATTTGAATTAAAAAAATGTTTACAGGGGGTACATCACTGAAAAATGGTTGAGAACCACTGTTGTAGAGGACGTTAGAGGCAGTGCAGTCACGCCAGTCCTTAATAATGTCGACCGAGTGAAAATTGGGAAAAATTAGGGAGAACGGTTGCACCGGTAGATCGTCGGGAGGTGCACTGAAATTCAGGAGTCTCCCGGAAAAATCTTGAGGATTGGCAAGTATGTTGCTAGGGCGGGAAAGCCATTCATAGAAGGTGAATTTATTAAAAAGTGCATGTTAGATTTTTTAAGAAATATTTTCTTAAAGTACGGCCCAGCCTCACCCAGTTTCTGCATCCAGTGGCCCCCAGGTAAATTGTGTTTGAGACCCCTGCCGTATAGATTAGTAATCGAACTAAAAAGATAATTTCTCCCCCTCCCTTTATTTGCCTCTGAAGCAGTGGCGATCACTCTTAGACTGCAATGGAAACTCAGCTTTCCCTAAAATGTAAAAAAAAAAAAGTGGACTAATATGTACTTTGTGTTCACATTTCATTGAGTAAATACACACTAGAACGAGTTCAACTTTTGTTCAGAATGAGTTACTTTAGTGACAGCTGACGCGACCTTGTCATTTATTTTTTTCATAGCGTCACAGTGCACTAAATAGTGTTGAAGAATAGTGTCCATTGAATTCAATTATGGAGCATAGAGTGAGTGGTTCCACTGCAGACAAACTACACAATCATTGGATAAATGATTTGTCCTGCCCACGCTGGGCTTATTATGTATGATGATTGAATGATATGTCTGAGGCTGAATGTTTTTGAATGACAGCAAAATGAGCGAATCAGCGATCTTTAAATTTAAATTACTGCCAGAAAATGTTTCAGGTTTTATCCTGCTGTTCCGAGTGTGGACATTTTTACTATCCTTTAATTGAAGTTTTCTTTGTAAATCTAGCATTTTTCATCCATCCACCCATTTTCTACCACTTGTCCTTCTTGGGGTTGCTGGATCCTATCCCAGCTGCACTCGGGCAGTAGGCGGGGTACACCTTGGACAAGTCACCACCTCCTAGCAGGACCAACACAGACAATATTCACCCACGAGGGACAATATAGTGTTGCCAAACAGCAGTTCTATGTATTTTATTTGTTATTGGAGACTGTACTTGTGTTTGGTAAATGGCTGAAACTGAGCTTTCCCTACTTAAAAGACCAACAGCCACCACTGCTCTGAAGGGACGCGTTGAGTATTTACACCCACGGTGAAACTTAAATATTTTACAAGAAGGTTTGTCCTTGCTTTCATTGTTTTTGATGGAAGTTGCTTCAGGCCATTGTCTTGAAGCATCCTTTGTTACAAGCAAACTTAATGAACACATGGGGTACATTTGTCATAATTGAAACCAAGACTTGGGTTTTATTTTGAACAAGTGCAACAATAGATTATTTGGGTAAAAATGCTCAGCTCTTTGGAGCATCACACATAGACCCTTCAAATCCTAAATACTTCACAAAGTATTTCCTTAAAATGTGTTGATTTATTAAAACTTTTATTAGTAGATTGCACAGTACAGTACATATTCTGTACAATTGACCACTAAATGGTAACACTCGAATAAGTTTTTCATCTTGTTTAAGTCGGGGTCCATGTAAATCAAATCATGGTAACTCTAGTGTTTTACTTTTATGATGCTGTGTCTTGCCTCTGTTGGGTTTTCCAATACTCAAACCTTCACCACGATCTTTAAGATTGAATCAGACAGTGTCCAGATCCTCAACATTGCATGTGTTGAACACTATTGAATTGCTTGGCTTGTAGATCCACAGTCCTAACTTATTCAGGGTTTATTGAATTTACAATCCAGAGCAATCAATAATACTAAGTTTTACAAGCACTATTGAAGTCCATCCTCATGCTCCTCCTACACGTTATTTGATTTATCCTGATTGCTTTGGAATTCGCTGGCAATCATGCACAAAATATCTGATTCAGATTGTATTTATTCATTTCTTTAACATTACGTCGGAACTGTGCACCCATGGTTCATGCCATAAACCCAAAAAAGACTGCCCTTCACATTTGACTGCATTGTCGGATTAGATGTGAGACAGCGCCCAAAGACGACAGTTGTGATGCAGTTCAGAAGTGGCGAAGCGCAAGTGAACTATCGCTTCTTATTTACTTTGATAATCCAATTGACTGAAGCGCTCAGTGAGACACAGTCTGAGCGCCTGCGCATGATAACTGTGGGCCAAGAGGGCAACGACAAAGTTGTGTATTGCTGTGGCTTTTAGTACATTGAGATTCACCATTGGCCTTCTGGGTAATGAAAGGCCTAATAAAAGATTCCATCAGAGTGTCTGTGTGTATCTGGGTTTCGGTCAAATCCAGACGTGCCCAGTCTCCGGGCACATAGAGGGGAGAGATGCCAATGCTGGCAGGCCTGATGAATATGTGGCACACTGCACCATGACAAAGACAAATGTGACAGCCCCCATCCCACAAAAGGGGGGAGGTGCTCAAATACCAACGGGCCAACATGCGACACTGACCATATCCCCTGACACTGACCATATCCCCTTTTTAGTCACAGCCCTACTAGCTGATCCCAAGGTTGTGACGGATCCGGGGGAAAGAATACAGGATTATCCATCTTTAATCTGCCTCCTTCCCTGAACATTCATTCAAAGGCATATAACTGTATATACCGAGAGGCAAGACAACTACAAAGCTTTTATTTCATTAAATCATGGAAATAGTTGGAAAAAAAAAGTTCAGCATATGATTGAGTCTCTGGACAAAATATCAAACCAAGTTAAATGCATGGGAATTAATTCTTAGGTCTTCTTCGACCAGAATTGATGCAGTAATCTGTGCAAGATGGTAAATAGTCCGCGGCCTGCAGCTTTATTTGCTTTTCAACGTGATTAGATATGGAAGGAAATTAAAGACTGCAGATCAATAGCAATATTTGTTTTATGTTACTCAGGTGTCCTTTGTCTGCGTGACTGAAGTCTCATTCTGACTGTCTGCAGATTCTGTCTCCTTCAGATAAACACAAACTGGTCTGTTTGGCGAACCACTTACATTTAAGATGAACTGCACGTATACTAACCCGAAAGCCTATCAGTAATCACGTATCTTATTTTCATGCAATTTAAAGGACAAGAGAGTTTTGTGTTTTGGAAGTTTCAATTGGAATGATTAAGATGATTTACTGGTGTAGTGTTACGACAAGCCGCAGCTACATGCAGGATTTTAGTAACCCTCACACATCAGTTCAGGCAAGAAATACACTTAAATACTCTTACCAAAGACAACCTCCTTGACCTCATTTCCAAAATCCTTTATGGCAAACGTCATCTTCTCTGTGGCTAGGGGGGGAGAATAAGTCCCTGTAACTGTAGACGGGTCCCTTGTAAATGGGGTAGAATCACCAAGGGGTATGTCGATTGGAAACAGAAGATAATTTAGTAGTTGTTGCTGTTAACAGAGAAGCTGGGATTGGTTTCTATTGCATCCTCTTTTCTTCTTCTGAATGCCCGGCCCGGGGACAGGCTGATGCGTTGGTCGGAACAGATACTGTGCTAGCCTATTAATAGACTATTGAGTGGTATTGACCCTTAACTCATGTGACACTTAAGATACAATGGACCATAGATCCCAGTTTAGAGCCATGACTTTCTTTTCACTCGGCTACAATTGCATATGATTACAGGAGTTTGAGCCTCCGGCAGACTTGGTGTAACAATGTGGCCACAAATGGTGTGCTAAAAGCGGACAGCAATTTGGAAAGTTTTGTCATAATCACAAAAGCCTTTGAACAAAATGACCCCAATGTGGACTTGCCATTGCCTACAGCAAATACTTTCACTCGGTAATGTGATGAATCGTTTTTTTATGTAAACTATCTTAACCTGGACGGGTTTCAAAATTGGATACATTACAGCCAAGATGAGAAAACCTCCAAAATGTAGAGATACAATTTCAGCTGAATTACAGATATAATGACAAAAGGGAATAGTTGTTATATCAATAACCACTTTAATGGTCAATTCCTGCATTCTCTCTGCTGTGTACTAAATTTAGTGTAATGGATAAGGTACCTGTTTAGCAGAGGCTTACTTGCCACCAAAGGAGAAAGTGAACCTCAAATAGCCAAATTAAAACCTAAATAATAGATGAAAGATGCCAGGATGAGAGAGAGAGAAAAGGAGACAATTGTAATTTCCACTCTTGTGTAGAAAAAGATGCCTTGGTATGTAATTGCAGGGAATTTAGAAGATCATGGGATATGTACTTTATAGAGACAAGGACAGACATCCATCCTGCTGTGGGGATCACCTTTACAGAAAACGACTTGATAATATGTGTTATATAAATTGCAACTCTACAAAATCTCTCACAATGACAATAGTGATGTGATTAAGGTCAACTATCAATCAAGGAACATATCTTCCATGATTGCATGAGCATTTTTCTTGAACACAGCAGTATCAGCCTTGACGTGAGATAGCGTTTAACATTTTGTTCGATCAATAGTCTAGGAGATTATTCCAGCAGCAGCTTGTGCCAGAATGTGCAGAAATACCCAAAACGGTGTTTGAACAGTCCTTTGGTCTGTTAATGAGGGTACTGTATGGCTCACACTTGAACAACAGTTCAAAATGACAGTCGTAAGTAAAGCTGTGGCCTGTGTTCAAGAACAATGTCCATACTGTGTGTGTACTGTAATACATTTTCCCTATTAAATGTGAACCTTGATGCATCTCAATATGCATAAGACAACAATGAAAAGTAACCAGAAAATTAATTTATAACTAGATAAAATTGCCGAAATATTATCAGATCTAATTGTAGTCCTCCAAAGAAGGCAGCTTCTAAAGATATAGTAGTCGAAAAAACCCAAAGACATATTCTCTTTTAGCTTGCCGGGTTTCCACTGATCTTATTTTGTTTATATGTTGTGTTCTTATCCATGCACTTGTGAAAAAGGGACTTCCCTGCTTGCAGATAGTGACGCAATCTGATATGAGTGGGGGCTCCTGTATGTGATTACAGACTAGCCTTGCTTGTGAAGAGACCATTGAGTGTGTATTATTTGCAACAGCCCCCTGGCACACTGATTCACACAAGGAACGTCACAGCTGATCTGGACTTGGTTTCCCCATGTGCCCCATATACAAATTCAAATGTACAAAAAGAAACAAAGACAATTAAACAATGTGAAGTCTGCACCAGTTATTTGAATTGTTGTTCTTCGTCCTTTCAAGACACTTTGATGTAGGGTGACAACAATGGGCCCCATTCAGCAACTGTTATTAAGAACAAAGTTTAATATAGATACTGTAGCTAGATGGATGGATGGATGGATGGATGGATGCATAGATAGATAGATAGATAGATAGATGGATAGATAGATAGACAGACATAGCAAAATGAGCAGTATATAGACATTTCAAAATGTACACACATACACACACACACACACACACACACACACACACACACACACACACACACACACACACACACACACACACACACACACACACACACAATCATCAATTACTGGGGTGTTGATTAAGTGATTGGTGACACTTTAAAAGACCAAAAGACCCTCTCACACCCTGTTGCAACTCAACTCACACAATTGCAATACTTTTGCTGCTGCTGCAAGATGCCACAGATCGTGCCCTGGGGAGGGAGCGCATATTTCACGACCATGTAGACCTATTTGCCCGAAGAGACGAATATTTATTTGATCGCTTTTGACTACCTCAGCTGTCCCCCCTTTGTTAAACTTAGTTTTGACATTATGTATTTCCCCTGTGGGATAATACAAATGTATTTTCTGTAGTCTGTTTGCGTTTTCTCCGTGTGTTTAATAATCGCCTTTTCCGCCAGAATTGTGCCTTTATTTGTAAAATTAAGAGCCTTTACCTACGGAAATAACACAATTAAGGGTGTTTACATATGCATATTGGGGAAATAAGGGCGTGTTTATATGTAAATTATGAAAGACACGCACGTGCTAATCATTTGGCATTCAGTAACTTAAGAACAGCAGGTGGGAACAATTTGACCGTTGAAGAACACGTCATGAATTTGATTGGACTCCTCTTAGGGAATAACTTAAGAAGAAAGATAAGAGTAGAAGTTAGGACCATATTGCTGAATAGGGCCCATTGCTTTTATTACATGCATAAACAACATTATAAGACAAATAAAATATACACAACAGATTGATGAAGAAGGAGCAAAATACTGCTGACTGCTTTTGTGTCAATTTAAAAAAGTTACAATTTTGTACAAATTGGTTGATAATTTACTGGGGACCTATGATGATTTTTGTCTTTTCTGACTTATAAATGTTACGATGTTGGATAAATACACAATGCCAAAGTGTCAGATCATAAGGGTCATGCATTTGGATGTGAGCTCGCAAGCAGTTTTCGATGCCTATAAACGCTGTGTTTTTGCAGTTGTCGTTTTTTTAAAAGTGGGCCACTTGTGATCTCACAGAATGACCAACCTACAGTGGTGCTTTGATTTAAAAACTTAATTGGTTTTTGAAAAGGGTTCGTAAATAGAAAAAGTTTATATGGTAAAACACATTTCTCCATAAGAAACATGACCAATAGGTTCCAGCCTGAACAGAAGTCTATATATTAGTTTGACACTTTTAAAGGGGAACTACAGTACACTTTTTTGGGAATTTTGCTTATTGTTCACAATCATGATGAGAGCCAAGACGATGGATTTATTCCACACAAAAAAAAAAGCATATTAAAATACAAGTCAGCTTCCAATGGAGCCGATGGGGCAGATCCTCTCTTCCGCCCATAAAACACTCTAAACAACCATCCAAAAAGCGCCAACAATACTCCATTTACATTTTGTGACTTGGATATTACCCAAGTATTAGTGATAATTGTTATTATAAGCGCTAACACGGACACACTATTTACAGCGGCGTCGTGATCACGAGCTTTAGCGGCAATGTTGACATGAACAGCTGCTTCCTCGCTTCCATGCTCGTCAAACTTTATTGTAGATCATAAATCATGCCCTTCATGAGAACAGTAAAAGGATGGGGACGTATTGCGACAACTTGGTACACTTTGACAGCCAATTCAATGGCGAAAACAACACGAAAAGACGCCTGGTTTCATCCCCTTTTTGTCGCGGGGATTACATGTCATTCTTCATCTAAATGGGAATATATGAAAATTTTAGCAGTCGGCATCTTCATGACAGCAGACATTGTACAGTATGTGATTTTTTATTATTATATTTGTTGGCTCTCGTGTTGTCTGCAGTGACAAATCATCTGTCCATCCATCAATTCATTTTCTACCACTTGGAGCCTATCCCAGCTGCATTCGGGCGGAAGGCAGCATACACCCTGGACAAGTTGCCAACTCATCGCAGGGCCAACACAGACAGACAGACAACATTCACACTTACATTCACACACTAAGGCCAATTTAGTGTTGCCAATCAACCTATCCCCAGGTGCACATCTTTGGAGGTGGGAGGAAGCCGGAGTACCCGGAGGGAACCCACGCAACCAAAGCTCGGGATGAACTTAGGACCTTCCTTTTTTGAGTCACACGCGCTAACCCCTGCACCACTATGCTGCCTACCTGTAATCAGTAATGTTGTGTTAAAAAAAAGCAAGCAATGTGTTTTTGAAATAAATGCACCGGGTATGCTTAAAATTATCAAAATAGGTAAATATTAATTGCTATTGTAAATGTGCCTGTTACTACATTACATATAAACTCATATCATGATCATGTATATAAAACCTTAATGGAGGTGTTTGGATGCGTTTCAAGAGGTTTATAGGCTGAATAGAGTGGCTTCCGCAGGTCCCATTGTCAGAGGGCTTTTGATCACATTTATTTAGAATGCAAAAAAAAATACATCCGTCGTAATGTCTTTAATGATGATTGTGAACAATAGGCAACATTCCAAAAATAGTGCAGTTCCCCTTTAACTTTAACAGCCAGGTCGCTACAAAGATTAGGAATAAAAAATAAAAACAACTTTACCTTATTCGCTAATCTTCTTTCTCAGGCGCAAGGGGAAGAGGGAGGTATGTTGATAACACGGTATGGATTCTTCCTGAATGGTTTACGCCCCACATTGCTTGTACCAGTAGTGGTACGCAAGCCTCATGTCATGGTACGCCAAAGAATCAATTGATTAAAGTACAGTGTTTTATTTTCCCATATTCCAACACAGTGTTACTGTTTAAACTGTGTGCAATGTTACACTGCCCAAAAACATTAAATATATGTGTTAAAAAAACTATTGTCTATAATGCTTGCTCAGTGGCCTTGTGTTTAGAGTGTCCGCCCTGAGATCGGTAGGTCGTGAGTTCAAACCCTGGCCGAGTCATACGAAAAACTATAAAAATGTGACCCGTTACCTCCCTGCTTGGCACTCAGCATCAAGGGTTGGAATTTTGGGGTTAAATCACCAAAATCTTTTCCGGGCGTGGCCACCACTGCTGCTCACTGCTCCCCTCACCTCCCAGGTGATGGGTTAAATGAAGATATTAATTCCACCACACCTAATGTGTACTTTAACTTTATAATGAATACTTAGGCCTACTATGCCCATCCATCTATCCATTTTTTACTGCTTGTCCCTGTTGGGGTCAAGGGAGTGCAGGAGCCTATCCCAGCACTCGGGCGGAAGGCGGGTTACTGTATTTTAATGTTGGTCATTATAGTGGTTGTTGGACAGCCAAGATTTCAGGGGGTCTCAACCTTTTTTCAGTGATGTACCCCTGTGAATATTTTTTTAATTCAAGTACCCCCTAATCAGAGCAAAGCATTTTTGGTTAAAAAAATAGAGATAAAGATGTAAAATACAGCACTATGTCATCAGTTTCTGATGTATTAAATTGTATAACAGTGCAAAATATTGCTCATTTGTAGTGGTCTTTCTTAAACTATTCGAAAAAAATATATATATAAAAATAACTAAAAACTTGTTGAAAAATAAACATGTGATTCAATTATGAAAAAATACTTTTTACACATAGAAGTAATCATCAACTTAAAGTGCCCTCTCTGAGGATTGTAATAGAGATCCATCTGGATTCATGAACTCAATTCTAAACATTTATTCACAAAAAAAGAAATCTTTAACATCAATATTTATGGAACATGTCCACAAAAACTATAGCTGTCAACACTGAATATTGCATTATTGTATTTCTTTATGAACTTACATTCAATTAATATATTTATAAAGGATTTTTGAATTGTTGCTATTTTCATAATATTTAAAAAAAAATCTCACGTATCCCTTGGCATACTTTCAAGTACCCCCATTTGAGAACCACTGATCGAGTCCACAAGGAAGTTACATATAGATTGCAATCATCGTGGGTCCTCTTTAACTAATACCCAGACGATGGGCAACATGAAAGTTGCATCGAGACGATCATTTAAAGGCAATTAACATACGATGATAATAAAGAGGACAATTGCATTTCTGAGTGGAGGTGTATGCCTCAACAACTCTACAGCGTATTGGTGAAGAGTGCTTGTCTGCTTGCTTACAGACACACACACGTGCACACGAGTGGACGTTTTGTCAAGGGATTCTCACTGATCAGGGTCCCCCTCCCATCCTACAGTGGGAGGAAATAGCACTGAACGAGAGGAGGAAGAGTGGGAGAAGGAGTTAATCGCCACACTAATGTTGCACTTCATCATCGTTTCCAGAGCCTGCCTCCTCACCCCCACATGTTAGTGCCGTCTACACAGCGCCCCCTGCTTCTACCATGAGCTATGATTTTGTCTAGAATGAGATCAAATTGAGTTTATTTGACTGAATAGCTGTTACGTTGGAGGCATGTTTGCAGCGATACAAAAAGCGGCATATGAAAGCGGTTGATCCTTGAAGGTGATTCAACTGTCTGCCATTAAAAAGAGTATTTGCACTGACCTTGGCTGTTCAGTGTTTTTTTTCCCCTGCAAAGTGAGGGTTTTGTGCCTTGCATGCCTGTTTGACACTGGCAATCTGAATAGGAGTACTTTTTATTTTTTTGCAAAGGCCCACATGTGGTGAGCTCACCCTGTGCAGTGTTTGGACACAGCTTGGCATTACTAATATGTGCTGGTATATTAATTCATGTGTGCACAAGTGCATGTAGGAGCCATACTGTGCACCAAAATTGTTTGAGGCAGGCAGTGAAGGTGAGTCTAAACAGCCTCCTCCCTCAGGCATTCATTACAGTCCATTCACAATAAAACTCCAAGTTCTGCTGCCGCAATTGCAAGTGGATCTTTAATATTTGGTGTTTTTATTAATGCTTGAACACTCCACGAGCCTGCAGTAAGGCGGCAGCATGTTCAAACTTGCCAACAAGCTGCCTGTTTTGAATTATAACACATTGACTTTATTAACTTGGAAATTGTTTAAGATTCTAGATCAGGAGTCACCGACCTTTTTGAAACCAAGAGCTACTTCTTGGGTACTGATTAATGCGAAGGGCTACCAGTTTGATACACACTTAAATAAATTGCCAGAAATAGCCAATTTGCTCAATTTACCTTTAATAAATAAATATATATATTTAAAAAAATGGGCATTTCTGTCTGTCATTCCGTTGTACATTTTTTTTCCTTTTACGGCATATTTTTTGTAGAGAATAAATGATGACAAAAACACTTAATTGAACGGTTTAAAAGAGGAGAAAACAGGAAAAAAAATAAAATTAAATTTTGGAACATAGTTTATCTTCAATTTCAACTCTTTAAATTTCAAAATTCAACCAAAAAAAAGAAGAAAAAAACTAGCTCATTCGAATCTTGTTGAAAAAATAAAAAAAATAATTTATGAAACATCATTAGTAATTTTTCCTGATTAAAAATAATTCTAGAATTTCGATGACATGTTTTAAATAGGTTAAAATCAATCTGAACTTTGTTAGAATATATAACAAATTGGACCAAGCTATATTTCTAACAAAGACAAATCATTATTTCTTCTAGATTTTCCAGAACGCAAATTTTAAAAGAAATTCAACAGACTTTGAAATAAAATTTCTATTTGATTCCACAGATTTTCTTGATTTGCCAGAATATATTTTTTTAATTTTAATCATAATAAGTTTGAAGAAATATTTCACAAATATTCTTCGTCGAAAAAACAGAAGCTAAAATGAAGAATTAAATTAAAATATATTTATTATTCTTTACAATAAAAAATCTAAATGTACTTGAACATTGATTTAAATCGTCAGGAAAGAAGAGGAGGGAATCTAAAAGGTAAAAAGGTATATGTGTTTAAAAATCCTACAATCATTTTTAAGGTTGTATTTTTTTCTCTAAAGTTGTCTTTCTGAAAGTTATAAGAAGCAAAGTTGAAAAAAATAAATGATTGTATTTAAACAAGTGAAGACCGAGTCTTTAAAATATTTTCTTGGATTTTCAAATTCTATTTGATTTTTGTCTCTCTTAGAATTAAAAATGTCAAGCAAAGCGAGACCAGCTTGCTAGTAAATAAATACAATTTAAAAAAAAATAGAGGCAGCTCACTGGTAAGTGCTGCTATTTGAGCTATTTTGAGAACAGGCCAGCGGGCGACTCATCTGGTCCTTACGGGCTACCTGGTGCCCACGGGCACCGCGTTGGTGACCCCTGTTCTAGATGTGCTCTCACCTCATTGTATTCATCTATGTCAGGGGTGTCCAAACTTTTTACACCGAGGGCTGCATAAACGAGGACCATTTAGATTTGTTTTTATTTAGTAAAAAAATAATTTCATAACAGACTATTTGAAGAGAAAACTTAGTGTCAGCTTTGTCTTGTATCCTATTATTACTTCATATCGGGGTGTCCAAAGTGCGCCCTGGGGTTGGCAGCTTAAGTTATTTTGGCCCATAACATATTGTGGGAAAAAAAAAAATCCATTAAATGTGACGAAAAAGAGCTAAAAGACGTAATGTAAAAAGAACAAGTTGCATTTTTGATGCTAAAAACAATAAATTGATCAACTATAACACAAATCTGGCACTAAGTTTTCAATTATAATGTCTGTTCGTAGCATTCTTAAAATAATATACATAAATATATCCCACGCCTACTTAGACTTTAATTTTCAGCTTTTTTCTCATTCATTATATATGTTTGCTCTTTCTTTTTTTACATTTTACTGTTTTTTTTTTTGTTTTTTTTTAATAAAACCAATAAAACTCGAGCTGCAGCCCACAAATGGTCCCCGGGCCAAACTTTGGACACCCCTGATCAATGTTAATAACCTGGTGATTATGTACAGAATATTGTGCTTATTTTATGGAGTATACAATACTCAAGCCTCTTAATCAAATGTTGTATTGCCTGACAAAACTTAACTAGGGACACACTTTAACACAAAAGCTTTGTTCAAACGGTTCGTTTAGTTTTCTCTCTCTCCGAAGTACAGAGTACCTAGGAATATGAGTTCCCCTTCTTAAAAAGTTTTTCAGGATATGAACAGTCTATTGGCTAATTGTTATGCTTTAGCTTTCAAGCAAAAATTATGGTTGTGAGTCTCCCCATCGCTATTTGGCGGAAAAAATATAACAGTGAAACACATTAGCTATGCCAATATTTCCAAAATAGCCAATCGTACTTGCTAGCAATAGCTTTTAGCTAGAGTTTAGCATAACCATAAGACAAAACTTTGTTTTTTCCAACCATGAAAATGAAAAAAGTAAGTATAAAACAGTGCTAAGAAGAAGTGGATGATTCATTAAATTTAAGAAAGTATTAACTGTGTCGTTGACTTGGTAAATCAGTTGGAGTGTAGACCACTATAAGTCTGCACCATCACAAAGAAATAATGGCATTAGCCAGTAGGGTTATACCGGTATTAGTATAGTATCGCGATACTAATGAATCATTTTCGGTACGATACTGTCTCTGAAAAGTACCGGTCCTGCACCACCCCGCCCCCGCGTAGAAGTCACGTCGTGACATTGCTGGTTTACGAAAAGACAAGCATGTTCAGCGGCACACAATCATGGATTACTTACAAGCAGACACTGTGTAAACAGAAAAGGGAGAATGGACGCATTTTGGCTTAAAAACTAAAGATAAAGGTGAAGTTATAACACTGGAACACCCTCAGGAAGAGGTGCTTTAAAAACATGGTTAGCTAGCTAGCGGCTAAGGTCCATCCGCCATCGGCAGTGTTTTAGCTACTTCTAAATCACTAATCCTGGTCTCCATGGCGACAAATAAAGTACGTTTCTTACAAGTATCTTCCCTGCAGGACAAGGATGAGCAAAATATGATTCACTACACACCGTAGCTCACCGGTGTCAAAATGTAAACAAACGCCATTGGTGGATCTACACCTAACATCCACTGTAATGATATCAAGTACAAGCACGTATCGAGTCGATACTACTATGATTATGTCGATATTTTTTTGCATCAAAACATCTTCTTTTGTTTTTTCCCAATGTGTATTATGTTTATAAATTCAGGAAATATGTCCCTGGACACATGAGGACTTTGAATATGACCAATGTATGACCCTGTAACTACTTGGTATCGGATTGATACCCAAATTTGTGGTATCATCCAAAACTAATGTAAAGTATCAAACAAGAGAAGACTAAGTGATTATTACATTTTAACAGAGGTTTAGATCGAACATGTTGAAACAGGAAGTAAGCAGATCTTAACAGTAAATGAACAAGTACATTAATATTAAATGTTCTACCACTTTTTCTTAATAATGTTGACAAAATAATAAAATGGAAAAAGACACAATTTGTTCCTGCATATGTCAGCAGACTAAATCAGGAGTCTTTGTTTATTTACTTACTAATAAAAGACACGTTGTCTAGTATGTTCACTATTTTATTTAATGGCCTAATGAAACCCACTACTACCCACATGTCTGATAGTTTATATATCAATGATGAAATCTTAACATTGCAACGCATGCCAATACGGCTTTTTTAGTTTACTAAATTGCAATTTTAAATTTCGTCCAAAGTATCCTGTTGAAAACTTCAGTATGATGACGCGTATGATGACGTGTGCGCGTACAAGTAGTCTGCTTTAATCGCATAATTACACAGTATTCTGGAGATCTGTGTTGCTGAATCTTTTGCTATTTGTTCAATTAATAATGGAGACGTCAAAGAAGAAAGATGTAGGTGGGAAGCGGTGTATTGCAGCTGCCTTTAGCAACACAAACACAGCCGGTGTTTCCTTGTTTACATTCCCGAAGGTGAAGCTTTACAATGGAACAGTGCGGTCAAGCGAACATGGTTCCCGACCACATGTCAACCGGCAGGTTTCGGTGAGAAAATGTTGGTAATAAGTCGGCTCTTACCGTAGACATGAGCGAAGCTTGCGTCCTCCTGCAGCTGTGGACTCTCTTACCTCCTCCCACCGGAGACACTGGCGGTCACCACACCCGTGGCCACACCCCTCCGACTTTCAGGTACCATATAATCTCACTAAAACACTAGTAACACAATAAGCAGATAAGGGATTTTCCAGAATTATCCTAGTAAATGTGTCTAATAACATCTGAATCGCTCCCGCTGACCTCGACTTTTTTTTTTTTTCTTGTCCTTTACTGTCACTATCCTCATCCACGAATCTTTCATCCTCGCTCAAATTAATGGGGAAATTGTCGCTTTCTCTGTCCGAATCGTTCTCGCTGCTGGTGGCTATGATTGTAATCACTGTTCGGATGTGAGGAGCTCCACAACCCGTGACGTCACGAGCATATCGTCTGCTACTTCCGGTACAGACAAGGCTTTTTTACTAGCGACCAAAAGTTGCGAACTTTATTGTCGATGTTCTTTACTAAATCCTTTCAGAAAAAATATGGCAATATCGCGAAATGATCAAGTATGACACATAGATCCCCACTTCGTACCAACCTCGTCACGTCCGTTGTGTCCTGAGCAAGACACTTCACCCTTGCTCCTGATGGGTGCTGGTTAGCGCCTTGCATGGCAGCTCCCTCCATCAGTGTGTGAATGTGTGTGTGAATGGGTAAATGTGGAAGTAGTGTCAAAGCGCTTTGAGTATCTTGAAGGTAGAGAAGCGCTATACAAGTACAACCCATTTATTTACCCATTTATAGAATGGACCTGCTATCCCCGTTTAAAAAAGAAAATCTCATTTCAGTAGGCCTTTAAGGACTTAACTGCAATAAAAAACATATGTTTAATGTACCCTAAGAATTGTTGTTAAAATATAGCCAATAATGCAACATTAATAGCCAGTTACAAAATTCCAGGGTAAATAGCAAAAAAATATGAGGACATGTATGACACGTAGCACAAACAATGATACAGCGTTGTTTGTTGGACCTGATTAACAATCTGATTAACAATCAATGCTAATCAGAAACAAGTGAGCAAGAAGAAAACTCAAGGCAAGAGTCAAATGGCAGTCTGCAATGCTACATAAGTAGGTATGACCAATACATAAAGAGTTCTGAAAAGGAAATTGAGACCGAATCCAAGAAATGACAAAACATAAGTCCACCTGTCATGCGGAGCTGGACAGTATGAATAGTGTGGTGCATAACAACAATAGATGGCAGGTGGAATGTGTGGAAAACACAAAACCCAACCAGCATTTACCCAGGCTTTGTTGATAAAGTGCGACCGACCTCCTAGACGCAAGCGCCTGCTACACACTAGAGTCAGGGAAAAATGGTTTAATGAAAATACGTTGTGCTTTACTTTTGTAAGAAACCCTACTTAATTCTCATGGAAGCATTTCTTTGCAATGCATGCAGAGCTGATACAATTGTGTCGTTTGTGTTGTATCTGAGATGATGAAATGCTGATGGAGATAACGGGCTGACATGTTGACACCCTCCTTACCTCTATTGCTGCCGGGTATTCTGATCATGCCACGCACAGACTTGGACAGACGTATGTGCTTTCACAAATTGTTTTTGCATGCTTACCGGTAGACTATTTGCAAAAGTAAAGCCTGTGGGAAAACATTTAACCCCTTAGGTGCCTACTGCCTCCAAGCGGAAGATGACACATTGTATATTTTAGATTGAACCACACAATTTGAGGCAGCAGGAGGTCTGACAAGTGGCGTGGGGGTATTGTGTGTGTTTTGTTTTTCTGTGTGTGCATGTGTATTTGTGTGAGTGATAAGAGTGACAGCCACATGACAAGACTTGAGCTGTGATCACAGCTCTGTGAGGAAAAGACCAATGGCAAAGCCTGGCTGGATGCCTGTCAGTTTGTCTTTCTGTCAGCCTTCCTTGGTCATACTGTGGCTACGCATACATATAGACACACTCAAATGTACCTGTCTCTGTGCTTAATGGCTTCCTGTCTGTCATCCGTGTTTGCCCACACACACCACCCGCTCCCTTTTTCTCTTCTCTGTCACATACTAACACACACAAACACACACCCACACGGTCAACAAACTGGCAACTGAGACACCACGGTGCACTGATTTCAGCTTTGGTTCCACATCACCTGCAGCTAATGGTGGTAATTAATTGATGAACGGGGTCAAATCGGAGATATCCAAGCATGTCTCAATTCACATACAACCTAGTGTCTGCCTCGCTTCCAAACCACCCCCCAAGTTGTTTTCTTAATGTGCAGTGCACCACATTCCCTCAGCGCTCATCTGCATAAGACCTTGGGATGAATGTTAACGATGTTTAATTAGACAAGAGGTGAGATGGATGAGAGGGTGGAGGCAACAAAGCCAGAGTGGTGCTGCCCCCCGCTGGGTGGAGAGAAAACAATGCACACAATACAGTGCTGTGGATGTCTTGCAGGCTTTCAGGGATATAAACAATTGCTGAACTCTAGATGGTCAATACAAGGTCAAAGGTGGCATTTTTCTAACACAGTTATTGTTTTCCAGTATTATGCACTGATATTCAACACTGCAGCTTAACAAAAGCACAGCTTTTTTAGGCCCCGTTTACACTAAGCCTGATAGGGTTATCCAGGGTAAATCCCCCCCAAACTTATCCGTGTCCACACAAAACAATGCCACCGTTTAAGACACCTTCCTCCCTCCGTCTGCCGGCGCAACACAACCAAGTACGCATGCGCGGAAAATTCGCAGGTCATAGTCACCTCCAGTGTTGCATTGAGTGCAAGTTCTTAATTTAACTTATCTGAACAATATCCAGTGTTGTGGTATTTCAATCAATCTCGGGATCTAGATATCTGGTCAGGTTACTCCTCACTCTTTTACCTTCACCTTCATTGTCCATTCCTTTTTGGTGACTTAATATACTCTGGAATTAGTCGTTGAGTCAGCGACGTATATGGCGGACAATAACTGATACGGTCTGCTTCACCAGTCCAAATGCATTTGTTGTTTTCTGTAATTAGTCTTACCTCGACGGCCAGGTAATACAAATGGACAAAGTTTTTTGCCATGTAGAATCACAGCTGACTTGGACATTGGAAATTTCTCTTGCGTCTGAGATGTGTAGTATCTGAAATACAGTAGCTGCAATCGCTTTCTCTTAAGGCAGTGGTTCTCAACCTTTTTTCAGTGATGTACCCCCTGTGAAAATGTTTTTAATTCAAGTACCCCCTAATCAGAACAAAGCATTTTTGGTTGAAAAAAAGAGATAAAGAAGTAAAATACAGCACTATGTCATCAGTTTCTGATTTATTAACATTGCAATATATTGCTAATTTTTAGTGGTCCTTCTTGAACTATTTGGAAAAAAATTTATAAAAATAACTAAAAACGTTTTGAAAAATAAACTAGTGATTCATTTATTAATAAAGATTTCTACACATAGGAGTAATCATCAACTTAAAGTGCCCACGTTGGGGATTGTAATAAAGATCCATCTGGATTCATGAACTTAATTCTAAACATTTGTCCACAAAAAAAAGAATCTTAAACATCAATATTTATGGAACACGTCCACAAAAAATCTAGCTGTGAACACTGAATATTGCATTGCAGCATTTTTTTCACAGTTTATGAACTTACATTCATATTTTGTTACAGTATTATTCAATAAATATATTCATAAAGGATTTCTGAATTGTTGCTATTCTTGGAATATTTTAAAAAAAATCTCACGTACCCCTTGGCATACTTTTAAGTACCCCCAGGGGTATGCGTACCCCCATTTGAGAACCCCTGTCTTAAGGTATTCATGTGTGATTTCCACAAGCGTCCGTACATGTAGAAGAAGGAGAAACACGGGAATGTCTGGATGACTCGCCTCCATATTTGCAGTGGTTAGATTGGCAACACTAAATTGTCCCATAGTGTGTGAATGTGAGTGTGAATGTTGTCCGTCAATCTGTGTTGGCCCTGCGATGAGGTGGCGACTTCCGACCGATTGTAGCTGAGATAGGCACCAGTGCCCCCCGCCACCCCAAAGGGAATAAGCGGTAGAAAATGAATGGATGGATGGATGGATGGATGGATAGCTACGAGTTATAAAACTGCTTTATTATGAAGCAGGCTGTGGCACGTTCTTTCTGATGTCACTTCCTGTGTGGGGCGCAGTCTTTTTGGTGTCACTTCCTCTACGAACTCAGTGAGTAAATAATCAATGAGTCCATACAAAGCTAAGTGCCGGAGATTGAAGAAATACACAGCGCACTTAGCCGTGTAAAAATTAAAAAAATGGTTGAGTGTGGTTGAAATGGAGCGTAGACTAAATAATTATTTGTTTAAGGCAGCGTTTCTCAAAGTGTGGGGCGGGCCCCACCTGTGGGGAATAGAGACATGACAGGTGGGGCGTGAGGAACGAGAGGGAATTTCACTTAAAACAATTTTTTTATTATTATATTCTTGCGGCGGCGATGACCAAGAAGAACGCGGAGTTGGAATATAATTACAACACTTTATGTACATATTTATATACATATTTATATCATATTTACATATTTATATAATATGTAACTACAAGCTCCATTCACAGACAGAATCCCACTGCTTTTATGAGCGGTCAAGCGAGTCAAAAGCCGAAAAATGTTTTGATTTTCGCCACGGATAAATGAATGTGTGGGAAACCCTGACTTGAATGTTACTTGATGTTCAATACATTTGAAAATGTTAAGCCTGGCATTAGCGTTCTGTTGTGGCGATGGGGGCAGGAGGGGCTTGAAAACTCCCCCTTGTCCAAAGTGGGGGATGACAAAAAAAGTTTGAGAACCACTGGTTTAAGAGGTTGAACGACTCAGTGTAGACATGACCTTAACCTTTTTTCGTGACAAGGGGTGGGGATCGGTGACAGACACATAAGTAATGATGATTGGCTAAAGGTAGAGTACGATTTCATGGTAATGTAGCGGAGGAGTACGTTAGTGTAACGGAGGCCAGCCAGTGTGACGCAACCCATATCTGGTTCGGCTACGTCGGTTACAGCCCCCTCAATCAATAAGATTCAGCTGTGAATCCTTAGGTTAATTGTGTGTTAACATATAAACTAGTTATCCCACCGAACGAGAAATCTGTTGAAGCCACGAGAGCCAGGATTGTCCTCAAAAAGAGTCACGCCCCGTGGCCCCCTGCTGAGCAGTTCTGCCGCGGCCGACTTGGGTGGGACGCCCTGTGTGGGGATTGGGCTCGTAGGGGCCCGGTTGCTTGTGGGGCAGGAAGACTGCCCTGCTGCGGGTAGTCTTTGGGCCCCTCGGGGCGGGGTGTCCCGTCTTTCTACCGGCGTGGCTCGGAGGCTGGCTGTCTCCTGCTCCTCCAATACCTTGTTTTCTGGCGGGTGCATTTTTCTATAGCCTTCCAGGCAGCACTGTGGGCCGGGTTCTGGGGGTCATGTCGCTGGCCTGCCTGCTTGCCTGGGGCCGGTGGTCCCTTGTTCCCTGGGTAAAGCACCTGCTGTTTTGGGTTGGGCTTTCTGAGTGGCTGGGGCCGTACTTTGGCTGCCACACACACTAGGAGACAAATATATTGTACATACAAACACAATTACATACAAACAATTATTCATACATATATACATACATACATACACACATAGGTACTTAAGCACAAACTTAGGTACTTAGGAAACCAAACTTATGATTGCCACTTGACCTCAATCGACAGTTTAAGATAAAAAATCGGCATTTATTTGAAGTAAATTCACCTTTCGACCCTCAGTCCTTCGCTCTGCTCAGAGTTTCAACCTTTTTTTGCACTATTTGTTATTGGTGAAATGATTTAAGGTAATAGGAACTACAATGTGCCAATACTTTTCACATTAACCTTAGAAATGTGTGACAACTTCAAACACATTTTTCAAAGAACCATGCTCTTATTTTTAGGTAAGTCGATGAATGTCCATCACATCGTTTATTCAGAGCAGCCATTGCAAATTTTATATATTGCTGATGTTTTCTGCTTGGATATGATCACTTTTCAGTCGGTCACGCAAAGTCATTGTAAAATACACTTTGTTTGTATTGTTCCATCCTGTCTCCTATTTTTGTGCTCATCTTATGGACACAAATAGGAAGACACCTGCAAATTATATGCATTAGCAGACTGCCCGGGGTTAGGGTGTTTAATGTCCTGCCCCAAGCAAGCTGTGCTGAAGACAAGCTGAGTTGTGGTACTGAAATGTGCTAAATTGTGTTTTTTCAGAGTGGAGTTTAGAATCAATGACTTATCAAAGCTGAGATAAAAGTTTTCAACGAAAGTAGTTTGCAAACATGTTAGTGATTGCAGTTGAATTGCAGAGTATGATTGTTCTTTTTTGAAGTCTCACTAAAAAAATTAACAAGCTCCTGGTTTTCCTTTGTGTTGGAGATGCCATGTTTAATCTCCCCTCTAAATTAATTCGGAGAGCTTGGAGAAGGAGAGAGAGAGATTTTGGCATTCTTGCTCCTGCCTGTTAGTGCTATTTGTCTACAGCTGACCTTTGATTTCACACTACATTGCATTGCTGGACAAGAAGCGTTTTTTTTGCTGACAATAGTGGAAACCTTATCTTTTAAATAAGTAATTCCTCAACAGCTCTGAGTTCACCAGCAGAAAAATATTGGGATTGCTGAAAAGGCAAGCATGCAGGCACTCTAGGGAAAAGTTTCCCCCTCTATATCTTTTCCAGAACCTTTACCCAACTCTCAATGAAAAAAACAAAAAACTACAATGTTGTAACGAGGCTCTCTAAACAAAATATTTACAATGTTGTTGTGTTTGAAGGTTTAATCCGAACTTGACTGGATGATGTCACTGTTTTATATACTGAGATGTTTTAAGCCTTGGGGGTAGGAATACGACAATACGGCGGTACTGGTTCTGTGGTGGAGGCTCTTATCTCACATAAGTTTTACCGAGTGAAATTCATTGATATTAAAATTAATGAGTGCTGAGTCGCTCAAAAAACTCCAGTTTTAATCTGTAACGTGTTTTATTAGGAAAAACTAACTTTAACTTTCTATCAAAATTAATACAAAGAATAGCAGTTTTCATTAGAGGTGCTCCAAAAAACAACTGATTCATATTTATTCTGACATTCATACTGTTTTTTAGGCCATCTCTGCCCTTTCTTGCTGTACATATATGTCATATGTCAGCAGCCAGAGGATCTTTTGTAAACTGTAACCTGTGTTTAAAAGGTTTTTTAAATCATATGTATCTTGATTAAAATTGCCGAAATCAATTTGAATGCAGAATCATGTTGAATGGAGAGTGGATTCTGAATCAAATCGTCATTCCAAGAATCAAAATCAAACAGTTAATTGCTGTAAAATTACCATCCCTCGGACCTATGGTATCTACTGCGAGTTGTTTCGCTGTCAAACACACCATCAAATAAATATTAACTTTTTACAACTTAAACTGTCAGTATTGAAGGCTATCGATACCTCTTTCTTCAAGATTGTAAATTGTGTTGCTTGTACTGCTTCGCAGAGTCGGCTAAATGCACACCTTGGTCATGTTTTTCGATTATTTTTATTGATACAATTAATATCATCTGCTTCGGGATCCCAATGAACCGTGGAGGCTGGATGAGATGATTTCAGCAAATAGACTGGACCGCACAATCTATACCATCTTATTTTTACTTTGACCAACATGAAACTTTAATTTATTTTTTTGGTAGCATCTTGTAGTGCACCAAATACTGGATCTTCTCATTTCTACTTTTCAGACGTTGGTGTGCCGTCAAAGAAGCTCTTTTGTCACGCAGCTTGCAATTTGTCATGGTGGCGCTTACAAAATAAAAGTTGCTTTTTCAGTAAAAAAAAAAAAAAAAAAATATATATATATATATATATATATATATATATCATCTGCTTCTTCTTTTCAGCACTGTCCTTCACACCCACGTTCTTCCTTCTATTTAATGTTTGGAAAACAATTATGTATTGCTAGCTATTAGCGAATGCTAATGTGTAAGGAGGTATACCGAGTAACGGTAATTTTGGTACCAGTAATTGGGTCGTGCCAGGGCAACCGTTTACATTCTGATTAAATAATACGGCTATTGGTATTTTTTTATCCAGCTGACCATCGTAATCATGACATGGGTGCGTTTTTACATCCATTTACGTGCATCTGCATTGCATTAAAAAAGACATGGGTGGGATCTGATGGATTATATAATCGTGATCTATGATTGTGATCAATTTTAGGTTGATCACCTAGATCTGCTGTGAGCATGTTTTAATTTGATCAAACATGGCAGAACAGCCAATTGGAGTTGACCATTAACACCCCACTGCTGGTTACAGAAGTAAACAAAGTCATAGATATAAACAGAATAACTGGACTTGGAGCTAAACGCACAGCTGAGAGTAGCAACATAAATGGAGCCTCGGGCCTTATGATTTACGCGTCATTGTAATTGCTGACGGAATCAACGTTTGCTAAAAACAGAATCAAAATGTGGAAAGTCATGGAAATTGGGCGTAATGTAATCTATAACGATAGCATCTGCTGACAGGTGTCTGATCGCTGTCTTACATCACTCCATCGTGCTGCATTTGTGTGGCATCAAATCACACCTTGCTTAACCACCCAATATGCTAATTGATTATATTGAATTATATGATATATCTGATATGATATATCACATGAATGCAATAAATACATATTTTTTCCAGCTGAGTGTTTTTGCAATTACCGTATTTCCTGGATTATAAAGCGCACTGGGATAAAAGCCGCACCCAAACTTTTTCAGGATTTTTTTTTCTCCACATATTAGCCGCACAGAACTATAAGCCGCAGATCTATATTTACTGTATGTTGTGCAATGAGTTATTTACAGAGAAAGATTTTAATTGTTTACCGTAAATGTTTCGAAAACGGGGCCTGTAACACGGCAGTAAAACGGCTAATCAAACAAAACAGAAGACATAGTCAAAGAGCCACTAGCTGCAGAAGCTAGCTCTTCAATCAAACAGACTCAATATCTCCACGGTGACGTTTTGGTGAATTTACTGAGGTATTTGTGAGACCAAAACGATACAAAAATAAAAAAGTTAGTATATTAGCTAATGCTATCTACGCTAGCCTAATTGCATTACAATAGCACGTTCAAATATGTATGAAAACACTCCTTCAGTCATCACACATCACATAGTTTTAGTTATGATGTAAATCTTACAAACTTTGCTTGGAGTGATTAATGAAGAATCCATACAAGTAGAAATGCTATGGAAGGCTAGAATACTGAACAGCACTCAGGTTGAAAAGAAAAACAAAGCACCATCAATAAATGGAAGGAAACAGCAGCACCTGCAGTGATCAATTTCATCCAAAAGATGGCACCATAGCACAAACAATAAAACACACCGTCAGTGTTTTTGCTTGTTTTGTTTTTTGTTATATATTGATTTTTACTATTGCCGTCAGTGAAAAAAAATCCATAAATCAGTATCGGCTTTTAGTCCGGAGTATTTACAGTATTAGAAACACAGTGATGGATCTGTTTTGTCTTTACAAGATAATGACATAACAACTGCATTGCAACCATAGTTGACTTGTTTAAGACTTAAAAAGCAGGTCTTGATGTGAGATTTTACATGATGTTGGTGGTGTACAACCTTTATTGCAACGATTGGTAATAAAAAATTAACTTTTTCACATCTTTATTTACAGCAATTACGTATAGTACCGAAAAGACTACCGATAAATACCGGTATCGGCAAGGAAAGTTGATATTGGTATCGATAAAATAATAACGATATAAATCCCTACTAGTGAGTTAGTCAGCAAATGTTGGGGACATTTTATGGGGTTCACTGTGACATTTGTTTCGCAAACTAACATCGGGGAGGCTGGTAATACAAATGTATGCATGTAACTAAAAGCCAAGAGAAAGCTGCTAGCCCAAAACACTTGTGAGCTGGGCATTCGTCAGCAGAGGTACTACTGTATGTAAATGATAGGTAGAACTTTCGCACTCCATCAGCCACTTTCTTCTTTGACACTACAATTTTCAAAAGTGATAACTAGAACCTTTTGAAGTGTTCTATATTTTGCATGTCATTGTACAGGTTGTTTGCCTGAGCATGCCAATGCTAGCAGTGTCCTTTTCAAAAGCTTGAGACCTGCTTTTAAACCTTTGTGTTTTTGAATGAACACAACTAAATCGTTTATTGATTTCAGGGGATACGTTCCAGCTATACTTGATCTGGCAGTATAAAAATGCATGAATGGATGGGTAAACAAATGAAGGAATTAACACATTCATCCAAATGCAACTTTTTTTTAAAAATGTGGGTATTTTCCCTCTCATATTTTGTTTGTTGCCATCTACTTTATATCTCGTATACAAACCCCCTTTCCATATGAACTGAGAAATTGTGTTTGATGTAAATATATAGGGAATACAATGATTTGCAAATCATTTTAATCCCATATTCAATTGAATGCACTACAAAGACTATATATTTGATGTTCAAACTCGTAAACTTTATTTTATTTTGCAAATAATATTTAACTTAGAATTTCATGGCTGCAACACGTGCCAAAGTAGTTGGGAAAGGGCACGTTCTTCTTTTCTTTTAACAACACTCAATAAACGTTTGGGAAATGAGGAAACTAACGACCAACTGTATTTAGTGACAGTGGTTTTCTGAAGTGTTCCTGAGCCCATGTGGTGATATCCTTTTAAAATTGATGTCGGTTTTTGATACAGTGCCGTCTGAGGGATCGAAGGTCATGGTCATTTAATGTTGGTTTCCGGCCATGCCGCTTACGTGGAGTGATTTCTCCAGATTCTCTGACCTTTTGATGATATTATAGACCGTAGTTGTTGAAATCCCTAAATGTCTTGCAATTGCACCTTGAAAAACGTTGTTCTTAAACTGTTTGACTATTTGCTCATGCAGTTGTGAACAAAGGGGTGTACCTCGCCCCATCCTTTCTTGTGAAAGACTGAGTATTTTTTTGGAAGCTGTTTTTATACCCAATCATGGCACCCACCTGTTCCCAATTAGCCTGCACACCTGTGGGATGTTCCAAATTAGTGATTAATGAGCATTCCTCAACTTTATCAGTATTTATTCCCACCTTTCCCAACTTCTGTGTCATGTGTTGCTGGCATCAAATTCTAAAGTTAATGATTATTTGCCAAAAAAAAATGTTTATCAGTTTGAACATCAAATATGTTGTCTTTGTAGCATATTCAACTGAATATGGCTGAAAATTATTTGCAAATCATTGTACTCTGTTTATATTTACATCAAACACAATTTCCCAATGGGGTTTGTACTACAAATTATTTATTTTCCCTCCATTCTCAGTCTCGGCAACAAAAATAAAGTTTGTTAGAATTTAACTGCAGCTAATTTGAGCTACTCTGAAAGCACCGTAATAAAATTTTGATCTATCTATGGCACCCTTTTGTATTTTGGTTCAGACAATCTAAAAAGTGTGTGGAAATGCACCACACGAGACAGGTGTGAAAGGATGTGAAGATATCAGGCCAAGGAAGCATCAATTGAGGTGACAGCGAGAGTTCCAGAAGTGGGGCGGATGAGGGAATCGCAAATAAATAGATGTGCTGGCACCTGGCTAAGGTCTCATGCTGAATGCAGTAATATTGATGCATAGTCATATATTATGTTTAACTGTGGTGGCTGCTTACTACCAGAATCATGTCAACTGAATAGGTTGTATATTGATTTGTTTCCTCAATTTGTCTTAAAAGTTAGCCATTATATATTGCTCGGATACTAACCATTACAACCACGGGGGCATTTACCAGAACGGGCATTCATGCTGGTAAAAGCGAAGTGATAGCTTGCAAAGGTGAAGCAGGTAAATTACGCGCAGTGCTTTGTTTCAACTCAAATGTCAACAGATAAAAACGGGGAGCAACAAAGGACAAAACTTTTTTTCTTTTCTGAACATTTCTTGAGTACCTGTGTGGAAGCCTGCTGGGATAACACCTCGTTCAATGGCCGCCTGTAAACTGTGGCAAAGGCAGTGGGAGATAGAAGTGATGCCTTCAGCCCTTTGTCCAACTCTGACATGGCTGTTCGGACCCCTTTGTTCTGGGAGGAGAGGCCCATTCACTGTGTGCTCGAGGAACAAATTGAATCTGGTTGACAATTAATAGCCGTGCAGCATGTTTAATTAAGAGCATGAAGCCAGCGGAAGACGCCAGGGAGATAAACAGAGGAGAAATGCACAGAGCCAGACTGGCCTCACAAAGGAGGTGGCCATTGCGTCTGGTTGATCGATTCTCCCGTCTGCAGGGAGCAGCCTTCACATGCCGCCTTTGCCTCACCTCTGAACTGAACCAAACTTTTCGAGGGAAAAGATGCGAAGCCGATGAGGTACACACGGCAGGTGCAACTATTCAAAAATAAAATTATTAGGGTTTGAATCTCTGTTGGGGGTAGAGTATGTTAGTGTGAAGTGGTTGTTTGTCTGAACTACATAAAGTCAGACTAACACACCTCCATTATGTGATTGGAACGACATTGAATCACCTTGCGCAAAGTTAGCTGGGATAGGCCCCAGCTCACTGTTGATCCTATAATGAAGACAACTGGTTGAAAAAATTAATGAATTTCCATAATATGCTTTTCTATGGCAGTTTCAGTTTGAGGGTTTCTGCTGAAAATGTGTACGGTGGCAAGTTGGTTGGACTTCAGACATTGTTTCACATAATTGTCATTGTAAATTCAGCACAAAACACTCGTTGAAGAGAGCACTTGTTTGTTTGTGTAACAGGTGTAACCAGGGGTCGGCAACCCAAAATGTTGGAAGAGCCATATTGGAAAATACAAAAAAAAAAAAATCTGTCTGGAGCCGCAAAAAATGTAAAGCCTTATGTCAGTGTTAAAATGAAGGCAACACATGATGTAAGTGTCTTAATGAGCTATATTTTCTAATCCAATCCATTTGATTTGTATAGCACATTTAAACAACCTAAATGTTTCCAAAGTGCTGCACATCAATATTAAAAACAATATTCAAATACACTTAGCTCCACCAATGACTGAATAAAAAATAAAAACAATATCAAAATTAAATAAATAAAAAATTTTTTTTAAACTATTTTAAAGGGTAAAACCAATTAAAACAATGAATAGAAATCAAAATTTAGGAAACACAGAGGACCACACAACTCACGTAGTGTTAAAAGCCAAAGAAGAAAAGTGGGTCTTAAGACGAGACTTAAAACACTCCACTGTGGGAGCAGTTCTAACATGGAGGGGCAGAGTGTTCCAGAGCGTAGGGCCGACCACAGAGAAGAATCTGTCTCCCCTGGTTTTAAGTCTGGTCTTGGGCACCACGAGCTGGAGCTGGCTCTCGGACCTCAGAGCGCGCGCAGGTATGTAAATTTGGATGAGGTCCGAGATATAATGAGGTGCCAGTCCATGTACAGATTTAAAAACAAACAGCAATGTTTTAAAATCAATTCTAAAATGAACAGGGAGCCAGTGCAGACTCTCAGGTATTGGGGTTGTATGCTCGCGTTTCCTGGCCCCTGTTAAAAGTCGTGCAGCTGCGTTCTGGACTAACCGCAACCGGGAGAGAGCTTTTTGGCTAATGCCAGCATAAAGTGCATTGCAATAGTCCAGACGACTTGATATAAAAGCATGCACGACTTGTTCAAAAAGGTTAAAAGATAAAAACGGGTTTACCTTTGCTTAAAGGTGAAGATGATAAAAATACGATGTTAAAACGCCGTTGACTTGTTTGTTAAGTTTAAAATCAATGTCTAAAGTGACGGCAATTGGATTGGATTGATATTACACAACTATCAAACTGACTGTGTCGCACACTGATGCAAATCTTCATTGACAGAAATGTTGAAATGTAATATTTATTCTACACATTTTTACAACATTGGAAAACATTACTAAAACGTAGGCTTTTCAGAGGGTTTGATAACCCCTGATAATTACTTGCTTAGAATGGCAAAAGGTAAAGCTGTGTGTAGTTCAAGTTGAAGGAAACGTA